>NC_064868.1:73687619-73785119 GCF_024139225.1 Suncus etruscus | reverse complement strand
CAAAAATTAAAAGCAGATGGGCCATAGTGATAGTAGAGTGGTTAATGCAATCACCTTGTATGTGGCTGATCCCAGTTTGATTACCCCATTACACTATATGGTCTCCCAAGCACATATCCATAAGCACTTTCAGGAATGGCCCCAAACCCCTACAAACTAAAAGCAGAAATACCATATGATTGTGCAAATTCATTTGTGTATATTTATCCAAAGGAAAGAAAGTTTTCATCTTGAAAATCTATCTGTGCTTTCATTTCATTGCCAACCTTATTATCATTTGCCTTTTTTAGTGCAAATGTTCCATTTAAACTTTCTCTTCCTGTTTTTATTAACCAGCAATAAAATTGATAGTATTTAACTACAATATAGTGGAAAACAGACAAAAGCATGAGTACTGAGTGGAAGAGTTAGTTCAGTAGTTAAAGCAATTGCTTTACATGTGACTGACTCCAGTTCCATCACAAGTATGGCAAATGATCCCCTGAGCACCATCAAGAGTGATCCTTGCTTGAACACAGAGCCAAGAGAAGCCCTGAGTACTTTCAGATGTGGCCCAACTACTACCAATCCCCCAAAGAAAACATCAGTACTGATATCCAGCAATTCTACCTCTGGG
Source organism: Suncus etruscus (assembly GCF_024139225.1). Classification (NCBI taxonomy): domain Eukaryota; kingdom Metazoa; phylum Chordata; class Mammalia; order Eulipotyphla; family Soricidae; genus Suncus; species Suncus etruscus. Next base: position 73,784,503 of record NC_064868.1, on the reverse strand, counting down.
TACTTATCTGTAATAAATATAAGTACTAACTTGAACACCCATACCCCAAAACTCACTGCAGCGTTAATTATAGTGGCAAGGCACAGATACAACCAAATGGCAATTACTGACTAGGTAAAGAAATTGTGATAGGTGATAAATATATGGGCAGCTAGATAAAACAATAAGCAGGAAGATTATTCAGTCACAAAGAGAAGGGAAGCTCTGCTATTTGCAACAACATGAATGGACCATAAGAGAATTCTACTAAGTGAAGTAAGTCAGAAAAGTATAAGGAAATCTAGCCTTGTCTCATTTATCTGTAAACTTTAAAATAATCAAATTCATAGAAGTACAGAGTAGGATAGTAAATGCCAAGGGCTAAGGAAGGGAGAAATGGATGTTTCTAATGAACAGCTCTAAAGGTTTGATTAAGAAAGATGACTAAAGGATCAATAGACAGATAGCATAGGTTTTAAAGCCTTTGCCTTGCAGGCTACTGGCCCCAGTTTCATTGTTAATATCACAAAGTCCCACTAGTACAGATCCAAGAGTAGCCCCCAAGCATTGCCGTATCTGGCCAACTACCTGCCCCCAAATAAGAAAAAATATGAACAAAAACCACCCACAGAATGGGAGAAATATTCACCCAATACCCATCAGACAAGGGGCTAATATCTATGATGTACAAGTTACTGACAGAACATAACAAGAAAAAAATCTAACCCATCAAAAAATAGGGAGAAGAAATGAACAGACACTTTCTCAAAGAAGAAATAAAAATGGCCAAAAGGCATATGAAAAAAATGTTCTGCATCACTAATTATGAGGGAGATGCAAATGAAAACAACAATGAGGTACCCTCTCACACCACAGACTGGCACACATCACAAAGAACAAGAGCAATAAGTGCTGTCCAGGATGTGGGGAGAAAGAAACTCTCATTTACTGCTGGTGGGAATGCCGTCTAGTCCAACCTTTATGGAAATCAATATAGAGTTTCCTCAAAAACTGGAAATTGAGCTCCCATATGATATAGTTATACCACTCCTAGGGAAATACCCTAGGTCACAGGGGTCGGCAACCTGCACTTGTAGCTCTTTTGAAGCTTTGCTGCGGCTCCAACATCAGGGCCAGTTGCAGGGGTGCGGGGAGTGGTATCACTTAAATATTTTAATTGCTATTCATTTGAACAAATGCATTTTAAATTGCTAAGTGAATAAGTGAAAAAGTTCTTTTTTCTTCAATCTACAGCTAACTTCACTATCTTGTGTATAGCATTAAGATAAGAAACATTTTATGTAGTGCTGTATTTGTTTTAAATCTTTCAATGGTTTTTCAGGCTCCCAGGTTTTTTTCCCCCTTTGGCTGCAGCTCCCAGGTTTTCTTTTCTTTCTGAAATTAGTCCAAGTAGCTATTTATGTCTTAAAGGTTGCAGACCTCTGCCCTAGGAACACAAAAATGCAATACAAAAATCCCTTCCTCACACCTATATTCATTGCAGCACTATTTACAATAGCCAGACTCTGGAAACAACCAAGAAGCCCTTCAACAGATGAATGGGCAAAAGAAACTGTGGTTCATATACACAATGGAATATTATGCAGCTGTCAGGAGAGATGAAGTCGTGAAGTTTTCCTATACCTGGATGGACATGGAAACTATTATGCTGAGTGAAATAAGTCAGAGGGAGAGAGACACAGAGTAGTCTCACTTACCTATGCTTTTTAAGAAAAATAAAAGACATTATTGTAAAAATGGCCAGAGATGAGGGCCAGAAGGACTGGCTCACGATATGAAGCTTACCTCAAGGAGATGTGAGTGCACTTAGAACACTAACAACTACCATGACTATGTTAACAAGTGAGAGAAGAATGCCTGCCTTGAATACAAGCAGGGGGTGTGTAAGGAGGGAGATGTGGTGCATTGGTGGTGGGAATGTTGCACTGGTGAAGGGGGTGTTCTTTTAGTGACTGAAACCTAACTACAGTCATGTTTGTAATCACGATGTTTAAAGATATAAAAAAGAAACAATATGGATAAATTCTACAGATCTGCTAAATAACATGTACATAGATTCAGTAGTAATGTACGCTTAAAAACTGGTTGAGAGTTGGTCTTGTTCAAAGTGCTTTGACTACAATAAAACTAAAGAAAGAGAAAAGTAAATTAAATATTTCTAGTGACTGAAAAAAGAATGCAGAATAAGTGCTAATTATTGTGCAAGGGGTTTCTTTATGGAGTGATTCAAATGTTCTGGACCTTAAAGTGATTATTTCAGTCTAGTGAATATACTAAAAACTATAGTCTTACATACACTAAATGAGTGAATTTTATGATAGAAAAATATCTTCAGAAAAATTTCCAACTATACTGAGATACAAACTTCTGTTTATAAAATCACCAAAGACCTAAAAGTCTAATAACATGCTGTGTTGATGAAAGTATTCTGAAACAGGCACTTTCATATCTTGCAGAGTGAGTGTACAAATTGGGGCAACTATTACATTGAGTATTTTGATGCCATCAAAGGCATGATTGACATAGCAATTCTACTTTTAGGAACTTTTGCTTCAAATAAAACCCTCCTGCCTCAAGGCCATCATAGCATCCCATCAAAAACATATGGTATTAACAATTTGAAAGCCAATGCACAGTAAGCAAGTTAAAAAATGATTTATGGTTATGGTGTATCTTTGCAATATTATATAATGCAGGAAAAGGAAAAATGAAGATTTTTTATATACTAAGTAGATAATTTTGTAACATTGTCAAGATGAAAAAGCAAGGAGTAGAGCATCATTATAGCTTGCTGCACTTTGGTCCAAAAAAGGGAGGAGAAATTTATATATTATGTATATTATATATGAAGCCTATAGATTATGCTTAATGAAATATATATGTATTGCCTTAGAGTTTTTCAGCACAAAATTTGTGCCAAAAATCCCGGATTCGGCTTATACTCAGGTCTTAGTGCGCACATAACCGAATCAAATGCACATAGTCTCCAGTCGTCTTCTGCCATCTGTGGAAGGGGGTGGTGCTTCAGTTCAGTCCACAAGTCACGGCTGAGCTGAAGAGGTAGGCCGCTGACCTGAACTGTATGCCATTGTACTATGTAACCCACAATATTCAATGGCATATTTAATTAAGTGAAAAACCCATTTAAGGTGGTAAATGTTTATAAATTCTGAATCCTTATATAATTAGGGGTTTTAGAATATAAGGATTCGGGATTTTTAAACATTTATTTACAACTTTTTACTGTCTTAAATGGTTTATTCACTTTTTTAAAGATGCCACTGGGTTAATGTGGTAAGTTAATGGTATACAGTATATCAAACAACCATGCATTGTAAATGTAATCATTGTGTTTATTTATTTACCGATTCCTCAATTATTGTAATTGTTTTGAGTTTATATATATATTATATTATATTATATTATATATATTTGGTTTTTGGGCCACACCCGGCAGTGCTCAGGGGTTACTCCTGGCTGTCTGCTCAGAAATAGCTCCTGGCAGGCACAGGGGACCATATGGGACACCAGGATTCGAACCAACCACCTTAGGTCCTGGATCGGCTGCTTGCAAGGCAAACGCCGCTGTGCTATCTCTCCAGGCCCGAGTTTATATTTTTATTTTTGAAATTTACCAGTGGCTGCTGCATTTTCCATCTCAGCTTATATTTGAGTCACTGTTTTCCCAGTTTTTAGGGTAAAATTAGGGGGTTGGCTTATACTAGGGTAGGCTTATACTTCAGTATATACAGTATATCTGTGGGTTGTAACTGATGGCTTGGGTCAGCAATGGGGAGATGTTTTATTCCATATAATTCTTTTTTGTTTGGTGGACCACAAGTGTTGGTGCTCAGGGACTAACTACTGCTATCTCTGTAGTCAGGGGTCACTTCTGGTGGTGCCCAATGACCATATAGTTCAAGGAATCAAACCTGGGGTTCTTGCATGCAAAGCACATGCTCCAGACCTTTAAGCTATCTCTGTAGCCACTTTATTTAATATCATTTTTATTTTCAATATTCAGGTATATGGGGGTTATTGCATGAACATTTAGCAATGAAAATAAAATTAAAATCTAGTCAGAAAAATATGTATTGAAAATATGTAAACTATAATATGTTTATAGTATAAATTTATATACAAATATTATATGTAAATGTTTATATAAAACTATATAGTATAGTATATATGTATAGTTAGTATATATGTATATATTTTATTTACATTATATGTTTATATATGCTTATTTATTCTATATGTTTATTTATGCTACATATGTTTATATACAAACTATATGTATAGCATACACAAATACATATATGTATATATGCACATATACATATATGTATAGTTTATACATAACTATATGGTTTATATATAAATATATACTATATGAAACATAAACTACATGTGTTTATAGTATAAATTTACTATAAATATGTAAACTATAAACTATAAAATTACAAAGCACCTTTTAATAATCCTAAAGCCAATCAAAGACACAAACCATCCTGACTTTTCTTGCTCCCAACGACAAATTCTAAAATTAGATTGTTGTCAGGTAGTTTATTTTCTATGGAGGTTTGACCAGCCTCTAGTCTCGGGTGAAGTAGACAGATGAACAGATTTTTCGTTATTTCTCAACTGTGTACAGAATTGCCTTACCATCGCTGATACTAATGTTAGCAAGATCCACGATTTTATCAGGAAGTCCTTGAAGCAATCTGCACTTTCTAAACATGGGTTTCTCCCACTGAGATTTGCCCGTTTTAATGCTGATGGAGCTGAAAGAAAGGAGAGACCAATGAAAAATATATATATAAATGCATTTTTGCCACCTGCTTGTTTGCAGGGACCCGAGAGAGGGCTGGGCACAAAACTCATCATATCCAGCAAAGCCAAACTAACTCAACGTAAAGCTTTTGCCTCTTGGTGTGCTCTGCCTTCCCTTTTGAAGTCCAATTTTTTAAGAGGAAATTCCCATCAGAACGCGATTTTTGTGGAGCTCAACCTAGTCAGAGCCTCACTGCAATTAGCACAGCGCCCTCTGTAGCTCAGCGGCCCTCATTAGCCATCTGCCCTCCCCGGGGCTTCGTCCCAGTCAGTTTCCGGTCAGTTCCGCTGACCGGTCAGGTCCTCTGACTGTTAAACCGTTTCTGAGCACCCACTGTGCTCTGGGACTGGTAATTGGATGTGCAAACACATCCGGGCGGGGCTTATTCTTCAGGGATCTTGGAACTTGGAGGCTGTAAATGCAACTTTCCTTTTTTTTTTTTTTAGGCAAGAAAGGGGGAAGAAAAGCTGCATCAAGAAAACGAAAGCTTTCAACCCAAAGAACTTTCGTTTTGCAGCTTTGGAGCTGAGTAGAGAGAGGTAGAGTAAACCCTCTCTTCTCTCCAGAAAGAGCACATCACATGGAGCAGAGAAGAAAGAGCCTAAGAAATACGCATTGGGACCACAATGACAAAGCTGCTTAGAGCTGGAAGAAGCTAGGAAAGAGCCCGCAGGGTTTTAAGTACTTGAATTATAGAATTGGACTTAATTCTTGAGGGAAATTATACTAATAGCATCAGAAATTCTACTTGGAAGGGAACTTCAAGAAGCAGGTTGGCCACTGAAAAGTAATAGCAGGCAGCCCAGTAGGAGGGCACACACTTTGTAGGTGTAAGACCCTGGTTTGATCCTCAGCATCACCAAGTTGGGGCGGGAGGTGGCTAACGGGAATCAAGAAATAGCAGAGGACTGAGCCAACTAATGACACTGGAAAGAAAAAGCTACAGGTGAGCTCTGAATATAACCATTAAAGCCACAGGTATCCTCGCACAGATTAGATGCCAAGAGGTCATCTTGAGAAAGATTTTTTTTCTTTAAAGCTATTTGTCAGAGAGTTTTGTAAGCCTCTGTCAAAGTCTCTGTCCGTCTGGTCTCCCCCACTTAAGTTAACAGCATGAGCGACTAGCAGTAGAGAAAAGAAGGGTTGATTGATGATTTTTTTGAAGGAAAATGGTGAATGGTGAAAGCAGTAATATAAGAATGAGTTGGGAAATTGTTCTGGTCCATCATCAGGAGAGCTTTGGGGCCATTTTGCAAAATGGTCATTACAGAGACAAATGCAAAACACGGGAAGCATTTGATCAGTCATTTGGTGAAATGGTAAATGACATTATTGATAGGAGGATGGTAATGACCCCCAAATGAAACCTAGAGGAATAGGGGCGGGAGTAATTGATAGTAGAGCAGATAGGGCATATGCCTTGCATGTTGACTAACCCAAGTTTGATTTCCAGCATCCCATGTGGTCCTCTGAGTGCCACAGGAGTGATTTCAGAGTGCAGAGCCAGGAAGAACTCCTGAGCATAGTTGGGTGTTATTCCCACCAAGAAAATAAAACCCAAACCAAAAAGAAATGTAGAGGCATATAGGGAAAAGCTAAATAACAGACTACAGCATGCCGGAGGCAGCTGTTTTTAAGTGGGGAGAAAATGGGGGGACTCTTTTTATTTAGTTCTTGAAATGTTTTGCCGTAATGTAAGATCTAAAACAAAACAAAACAAAAAAAAAAAAACAAGGCATATGGGGTGAAGGGACAGAACACAAGTATCCCCAGTGAAATAGAGATTAGTATTACTGGATTATCAGTTCAAACCTGGCCAGTACCTACCAGATTCTAGTAGCATTTGCATCCTCATTCTTTATGCACCTAGTTTGGGCTGTATCTGTGGGGTTGGTTAAGAGCCATTTATATGTCCCTTTGTATTTGGAAGCTGTTTTATCGGCTTTGCACTTCCCTGGCTCTGGAAGAGAAAATGTATGCACATTTTAAAGGGCAAAAGGCACTTAAAGGTATCAAGAACCTACATTACAACCCACCATTTATTACCTCGCACATAAATATCAGTGAATAAAAAAGCAAAGTTTTCCTACTCAGCTTCACTGAAAATAGCATTAAATAGATTCCTCCCTTAAAAAAAAAACAGCTTCCTAATTCAACCCCATATTTCACCATTTTCATTAAAATCACCAGTTGAGGGGGCCGAAGAGATAGCACAGCAAGTAAGGCATTTGCCTTGCATGCGGCCAACACAGGAAGAACTCCATTTCGAACCCTGGCATCTCATAAGGTTCCCCTGAGCCTGCCAGAAGTGACCTCTGAGCGCAGAACCAGTAGTATACCCTGAACGTTACTGGGTGTAAATACCCCCCCCCCAAAAAAAAAAAAACCACCAGTTGACAGGACAGGTGTTGGGTCTGGTTTCGTAAAATGATACATATATGCTGAAAAGTTCAAGACACAACGGGATCTGAAGTGAAAATCAATAGTTCCATGCTGGCCAACAATCTGAGGTTACCCCTGTCAGGTGGTTTGCAGCAATGGCAGGGGAAATGTTAACTCTTTCTGGATGGTTCCTGTCTTCTTAATGGGCTCTAATCTGGGTTTAGCTTTCATTGATTGAATACTAACAGAGCTGTCATGTTCTGGCAGGGAAGTACTGAAGGCAAGGTTTGGCTGCCAAGTGAAGGAACAGAAGAGACCTGGGCTAGGCCTGGAGCTAAACTCCCAACTTTCTTTATTGTTTTCTTTTGGAGTCATACCTGGGAGTGCTCAAGCACTTTTCCTCTCTCTGTTCTCCAGAGTGATCCTTAGCAATGTACAGGGACCATATATGGTGGTGGGGATTTGAACCAGTGTTGCAGCTGACACACCACATGCAAGCCTTAGCTCCTACACCATCTCTCTGGGTCCAGTTCCCAACTTTGACTCTCTAGCAATTAGGGCTGCAACTCTGATTTCAGAATTCATTACAGATTGTCCCATGGAATAGCCCAGCCCCATTTGCTCCTGCCTCCCTGTTTCTTCGATCAGATCAAGGGGCCTGCTCTTGGCTTCCAGGCAGTTTGCTGCATTCATTGTTTTCTTGGCCTGGTGGCCTTTGTCTGAGTTTCAGTCCTTTCCTGCCTTCCATGTCCTTCTCCTCCTTTAATGATCACAGCCAACTGTCTGCTGCTAAATTCATTGTGTGTTGTGATGTCTCTCTAGGTTATCTGGGCTAACTCAATGTTTTTAACCTCTGACTCTAGGGCAAATGGAAGAAAGCTGTCAGCAAAGGGAGCAAAGTGGAGTGACCATTCTGAGTTATCATCCAAGTCTTGCTAATTTGTAAAGAAAATACCCATGAAAAGAAGTTCTAGACGGTTCCCAGATTAGTTTCCAAGATGAATCGATTGAAAGAATCAGTCAAAATATTAAGAAGGTCTGTTGAGTCATGAGTAATATGTTCTGGTCTCTAGGTATTTCTGCGAGAGAAAACTCTCCCCATCTGCTGACTGATCTCCGCAGCTGACCTGAGCGATCTCTGGTTATCCATCTGGTGCTGTTTTAAAAATATTATTTACTGAAACTATAGTGAATGATAACATACAGAAGTTTCTGGTATGCTTGCTTTCAACTCAATATCCAGAGAAATAGAATAGGAGGTAAGGCACTTGCCTTATAGTCTACTGACCCTGGATCAAATCCCTAAAACCACACATGATCCGCTGAGCAGCACTAGGAATCACTCCTGACCACAGATTCAGAAGTTTTTTCCCAAGCACTACTGGGTATGACCTCACCCCCCAATTGTAATTAAAAATAACTGTAAGTTCAACTCTACTCTTTGCCATACTCTTTACATCTTTGAACCAATTGAAAAAAAAAATCTTTTTTTTGGTTTTTGGCTCACACCTGGTGGTGGTGGCGCTCAAGGGTTACTCCTTGTTCTACACTCAGAAAATGCTCCTGGAAGGCTCAAGGGACCATATGGGATGCCAGGATTTGAACCACTGTCTTTTTGCATGCAAGGCAAATGCCTTACTTTCCGGTCCCTCTTTTCTTTTTTTTTAATTAAATAATTTTTATTTTTACCAAAGTGGATTACAAATCTTTTACAGTAATATTTTAGGTACATAATGACATTGAATCAGGGGCATTCCCACCACCAGTGCTGCCCTCCCTCTACCCCTGTTCTCAGCATGCATCCCATATCCCCTCCTTTGACCGCCAGACAATTGAAATAATTTTCTAATAATTTTAAAATATCATGTAATTCTAGGTACACAGTTCACAGTTCTTTTTGTATAGAAGACTCACTGTGTCGACTACCAAAATGTTTCACCACCAAAACTTCCCTCAACCCATCCTCCCATACCTTCCCTTTTCCTCTGGTGAACACTTTTTCTCCAAGTTTAGATGCTAGTTTAGGCATTGTTTACTCTCATTCGGTGTTTTATTTGCTTATTTTCTTGTTATTGTTGTTGTTTATTTGGGGGATAACACCTAGTATTGCTCAGGGGCTACTCCCAGCTAAGTGCTTGAGGACAGCTCCCAGTACTGCTCAGGGGAGCATGGAGAGTTGGGATTCAACCAAGACCTCCTGCATGCAAATTATGTGCTCCAGTCCTTTGATCCATCTCCCGGGCCCTTCATCAATTCTTTAAGGTAAAAGAAAAAAGGTTGTCATGGTAAGAGGGTACTGAGTCTTTAGGAAGGATGAAGACAACCTCTCTTCCCTCTCTGCAAGTAATCCTTATAATGTACACATTATGTGCTTTATTCTCAGGGAAGTGGGTTCATACAAAAATACCCTCCCCCCAAATTACCTAGTTTTTCCACTAGAATGTGTTCAGATTTTACTAATAACTTCGATCGATTCGATGTGAAGTTTCCATGCTTGAGGTTGTCACGTATTTTACTTTTAATAATGTTAATCAGTTCAGTGGATGGTAAATAAGAATTGGCTTTTATGATGACCTGCCAAACGCAGCTAAAAAGCAAAGCACAGAAAGATGTTGCAGTTATGTAACCAGGCAATTTGGCCTGTGATACTCAAATTCTTTACAGATTACTTAATAGGTAGTCTATGAATAGCAGAAATTTTACATGTATTTAGTGACTATCATAAGAATTATGGGAGGCAGCATATTGAAATCTACTGAAAAATGTTTTTCATCCAAAACAAGCAACGTGAAACCTATTTTCAAAAGGAAGAGGAGCAGCATTTATGTAATGTTGAAAAAAATTCTACAACTTGGTGACAATTCTGGAGAAAATAGGGGTGTGTGTGACTGCTACTCACGACTCACAACTCCCCATGTGGAACTTTCATCGTTCCAGTCTCTAATTTGCCCACCATTACTGCAATAAGGGCAAATGGGTACATGCTCAATTGATCCAGAAAGATTTTCTTTTCTTTTTCTTTTGTTTATTAACTAATTTTTATTTTGACCAAAGTGGATTACAAATCATTCACAGTAGTATTTGCAGAAAGTTCATTGATATAATAGATTCATAGCTGTTGTAATAATAATGAGCCTAAAGAACTTATGGAGAGCTCGTCCTCTATGTATTTTAATTCTTTCATCACAGTGACCTCAAGAGGTAGCTACTAGCTAGTTACTATAATTCCCATTCTACAGATGAGAAAATTGAGCCTTAGAGAAATGATTTTCAACATCAAAAGGTCTCCATATTTAATTTCTGAATATTTTTCCAAGAAAAGACATATTATGAAAATAGACCTGAACCTCCAAATCAAAGTTTTCCAATGTTGAAAATTTCCCTAATATTCTGTTAAAGATCACAAGATCACGTTCACAACCCAATCTATGCCTTTTCTCCATTTGCCTTTGTAGACAAAACTGTTCAAAGAACACAATTGTAGGTGTTAACAGTGGTTGAACATTAGATGTGGGCCCGGAGAGATAGCACAGCGGCGTTTGCCTTGCAGGCAGCCGATCCAAGGACCAAAGGTGGTTGGTTCGAATCCCGGTGTCCCATATGGTCCCCCGTGCCTGCCAGGAGCTATTTCTGAGCAGACAGCCAGGAGTAACCCTTGAGCACCGCCGGGTGTGGCCCAAAAACAAAAACAAAAACAAACAAAAAAAAAGAACATTAGATGTACCTGTATTTACTCAAAAGTTCTCTCTGTATCCAACCTCCCTTCACTTTTGCTGAAATATCTGCTTCTCCCACCCATTTTATTTATAATTTCTCTTCTTGAGGTTCAGGTTTCCAGACTGAGAACCTCTCCTGTGACCCCAGAAGACCCTCATCTCTAGCACCGTGTATATTATGGTGGCCCTGCTATGAGCCATCTTTCAAGAGTTAGTTACATCAAGGCAACCAATTACAGCCAGTGTTCTGGGAGGAGCTGAACTACCAGTCTAAACAGAAGTGAGGCTGCTATCCTTGTTGTTTTGCATTTTCCTGCTCAGTATTTTGTCGACTTTTCTATGACAACAAATACTTTATCCCCCATACCCAAATTATGCCCACTTTGGACCCCATTTTCTCTTCACTACAAAGAGGCAGGCTGCTAGACTGTGCTGTGACCAAATGAAACAACTTATTTCATGAAGGCAAGAGCCAAATTACAGTATCTGTAAAATAACCACTGGTTACTTTGATCTCCTTCTGACAACTCTGACCAACAGGCTGCACATACAGAACTAAATGGAAGGAAAATCAGAACCAAATGTACCCGCTACGAATAAACTCAGCTCCTACCTGTATGATGCATGGGGAATTGTCGCCATTTCTTCCTCATCTCTCTGTTCCAAGTAATGTAAAAGAAAAGCGCAGGTCACTGACATTTTAAGCAACTACCACAGATGACAACAGGGTTTATTGTAACAACAATCATGATTATATTTTATACTTACATAATACATTGGCTTCTGCAAATAACTTTCAAAATATTAAAGCAGGGGCTGTACAGATGTACAGATATTAAAGAGTTAGGCACTTGTCTTGCCTTGTTTAATTGAAGGCACCATATATGTTCTCCATAGAACTGCTGTGAGTAATCCCGGAGCACAAAATTTTGGGCAGGAATAGTCTCTGGCCACTGCCAGGTAAAGTTCCCAAACCACAAAAACAAAACAAAACAAAACAAAATCAATTCCTTGAGTCATCACATCAGTTCTGTAGCATAATGCAGGGATTTGTCATACCATTTCCGGGATGAGGAAGCTAAGTCTCAGAAAAGTTCAATGATCTGCCTCACATAGCACAGTTCACAAATCATGGAACTCTGAGAAGAATCCAAACTTATGATTCTTAGGGTCTGGACCCTAAGAATTGATATATGGGGTCTGTGATGATGGCAATTGTAAACACTCCCAAGCTTATGTTGTGCACTCTATCTTGTGCTCTGTACTTTACACAAATTAACTCACTTCATCTGTCCAACAGCTCTGCTAGAAACAATACTATTATTTTTCCCATTTTATAAATGAGGAGACTGGAACCAGATAGGTTAAATAAATTACCCATGGTCCCATAGGGAGAAAGTGGAAGGAGAGGGATTTCAATCTCACACACAGCATTATCCCCTAAGGACCTCAGGGTCACCAAAAGGTTTTTACATCCTTATTATTTGAGAAGAAATTTAGTTGCGTTTCATTATCTAAACTGTATTAAATTAAATAATTTGGGTTCAGCCATTTAAAACATGTTTTAAATTCACTTGGAAAATGTAAATTAGCCATTTTTATAGATATTTTATTAATATATTTATTTAAGCACCATATTATAAACATGTTTGTAGTTGGGTTTCAATAATAAAAACTACACCCCCTTCATCAGTGAACCTTATCACCAAAAATGCCTCCATCTCCTTCCACCCCCACCCCAGCCTGTCTTTGAGGCAGGCATTCTATTTCTCTCACTCAGTATCATAATTGTTGGTGTAGCTATTTTCCAGAGAGATTTTTAAACTTGCTAATGGACTTCCTGTCCAAAATGTAAAAAAAAAACTTTTTAAAGAAGAGGTAGAATCTACTAAAATGAAATTTTTAAAAAAATAAAAGTAGTAATCACAGTCTTGAAGACAGGTATAAATTGAATAATTAGCTCTTGGGAACTAAGAGTTTTGAATATTAACACCTGGAATTTAAACTACAACACAGAATGTCAATGAAGAAGATTTATACAAAATTCTCCTCTATTTTACCTTTTTGTAAATAGTTAATATTGGACCACTATTTGCTTCTTTTTTATTGTGGTCGAAGTGAATTACAATTCTTTCACAGTAATATTTGAGGCACATAGTGACAATGAATGAGGGGCATTCCCACAACCAGTGTTGTCCTCCCTCCACCCCTGTTCCCAGATGCATCCCACATCACCCTCCTTTACCCCCCCCATAATGCTAGTGCAACTGTTTTCCCCTTGTACAGCTTTTTGTAGATTAGGTATTGATTCTGTTGTTGTTGACTTTAGATTTGGTATTTATGTCTGATCAGTTTTTATTTCCACCAAATGAACATTCAACTGTCTGGTCTTGGTTCCATCGGGGCCGGGGGGGGGGGGGGGAAGGAAAACAAAAAAGAGAAAAACTAGGAGGAGTCCATGTAGGTATTATAAATATCCATTTGGAAGAAGGAAGGGAAAAATAAGAAAAAGGTAGCAAAACAATACAAAACAAAAAACAATGAGGAAATAACAACAAAATTACAAAGATTAGCTATTTTTTGTATAGTAAAAACATGTGTCTCCTGTTTAGATATCTTAAAACTATGTACTTGTCTTAGTATGATACTGATAATATAAAATTAACTGTATGTACAACCACAGATAAATGGATTATGAAAATGTGGTATATATGCACAATGGAACACTATTCAGCTTCAAGAAATGATGAAACTATTCAATTTGCTGCAACCTGGTTGGAATTGGCTGGTATCATGTTGAGTGAAGCCAGAAGAAGAAAGATAAAGACAGGATCATTTCACTTACCTGTGGTACAAGAGAATAAGTGGATGAGAAAATGTAATGTAAGAGAGGTGATGCCTTGGTCACTCTTAGCCCCAGATCTTACAGAGGAGAAGGAAACAAAAGTAAAGAAATCAAGGCAGGAAAGAAGATGAAAAATGGAAGTAATGAGGGAACAGGTGTTAGGGTTTCAGTGATATTGGTGATATAGGAGAGTGGTGTATTTATATATCCTAATCATGGGCTCAACAACACTGAAAACATGAGATCTAAAATGCGACTACCAAACTTTGTAATGTCAAGGTAGCAGACAAGGGGTGGTTGTGGAAAAGTGAAAAATGATGGAGTAAGAAAATATGGATGATGGAAGTTGAGAGAGGTGGTGGGATTGCTGTTGCCTAAAATTCAGTTATTAATCTTTGAAAATCACAGTTCTTTAAATATTTGAACTGTGATTGTCAGAAGGAGAAGGGCAGATAAAAAGTCATATTTCATATATGGGACATAAAGGAACAAAGGAAGGGAGTAACAAATGATCAAAGACAACAGAAGATAATAGTTGGCCTACAGAGCTGAGCTTACCACTATGAGGCTGAGAGTGAGGAGAGGAAGATAAGGTCAATGGGTTGGAAGGAGGGACATTGAGAAAATAATAGAGACAAGTGGACACTGATGGAGGATGTAGTAATATGTTGTATGCATGAAACCATACATTGACAGTATTGTAAATCAAAGTGCTGGAATAACAATAATAATAACAACAACAACAACCTATGTGTGCTTGATAATTATTTCCAAGGTTTTGTGTCACTGAAGAAAATGTAGAATTGGGGTAGGGTAATGGAAGATATATTCTAGTTTCAAATCTCTTCAATTGGGTAGGATATATAGCTCAAAGAGCTTAAGCATGTGCTTTCCGTGCAAGAAGTCTAAGTTCAATCCCTGGCACTATATGGTACCCCAATAACTTCAAAAAGTGATCCCTGAGCAATAAGTTGGGAGTATAACCCTCAAAGAAACGATAAAAACCATTTTTATATATAATATATATATAATATATAATAATATATATATAATAATATATATTATATATATATAAATAAAGGGTAGGATTTTAATGTGAATTTTAGTCTTGAAAAAATCATATCATTCTGGGATGAAACAAGGTGATCAGCAACAACCAAGACATTCTATTTCTCATTTTTAATCCCTAAATGATTATATTACACAAACACACACTGCCCATAAAATGTGCCTAAAATTGTCATATAGAGAGCTCTAAATAGCAGAGGTTTGTTTTCTTGATGGGGTTTTGTGCAGAGCCCAAAGAAAGTAATGTAATTTGACCCTCAATTAGCACAATTGAAACTTGCCCGAGAAGTTATATGTGGGTGGAAAAGCTATTTACTCACATCTGCTCAGGTAGAATTAAGGTGGGATACAAGTAGTTCTGTTTTGAAAAGGTACTTACAAAAATTCTGTCCATGTTTATGTCTTCTTCAGAAGTGTCTCTGTAGCATGAGCAACACAGAATTATAGAAAAATAAAACATAATATCAAATACACAAGGACACACGTTCAAAAGAATGACAACTCCAAGACTGAATAGCAGACTCTTACCATTTTGAATTTATTGGCCATCCTTTGCATACCAAAATGACAGTGGGTCATACACAAAGCAATCCCACTTTGTAGTTCATAATAGTATCAGCAAGGGTACATAAATGAATATATGTAAGGGTGGAAATAATTGAGATGTCATTAACTAGATAATAGGGTGAATATATTATGACACATTGATACTAAAGGGGTGGAAGCAGTCCTTAAAATGAGTAAATCTGGGCCTCAGAGATGATACAATGGGCAGAGTGCTTGCCTTGCATGTGGCTAACCTGAATTTGGTATGTGCTCACTGGATAGTAACAAAGAATGTAGTCAAAGAGGAGGTGTTGGGGGGGGGGGGCTGGAACAATAGTTCAGTAGGTAAGGCACTTGCCTTTTATGTGACTTCTCCATATTTGATCTCCCACACCACATATGGTCCCTTAACCTTTACCAGGAGTGATTCCTGAGTACAGAGCTAGGAGTAAGCCCTGAGCACTGCCATGTGTGGCACCAAACAAATAGATCTGCAAGATAAATCTTTATATATTAGCCTGAAAGGATGAACTGTTGCGTTCTAAAGGATGAAAGAAAGCTGTAATGCAGTATGTAGAATAAGCTCCCGTTCTCTTAATAAATGCAACAGATCTAGAGTTCTTGGAGAATAAGGGAGAAAGTAGGAGATATTCGCTGCCTGTATCATGTATTTCTGTAAAGCTCTAAGATTTTAGAGTTGCTCCTATTGCTTTTGGAATAAGCAATAGACACATTTTAAAAATGTAACGTTGTATACTCCAAACATCCCCAATTTTCTACTAATAACCTACCAAATGAATTTACTTCTACTACTTTCCCTGAGCCTTCCTGAGCCTATTTATATGTGAACATGTAGGATAAATCAGAATTCCAAATTACTGTCACACGGCAGTCACATTTAATAGCATAGCGAAGCTTCTAGGTGTTTCCTTAACAGAGGAACAGTATGCAAGAAGAGAGAAACCCTTTTTCAGGTTACCAAATTCTTTTGTCATGGTCTCCTTGACAGTGTCTGTCAATTTCACTACCCTGTTTTATCCCAAACAAAAGTCATCCCTGGTTCCTTTCTGTTTGTTTATTACTTGGTTTTACCCCCCAAAAAGTGATTGTCTTACATGTAAACCTGGGTGGGACTGGTTCAGGATAGCCTGAGCTACCTGTCCTTACTCTGTCCTCATTTCCCCACCTGGAAGTTGTTTCTGTACTCAATAACACGACAGTTCTGCCAGGAAACTTGCTCTTGACACAAGGTAGATTGCCAGATGACCTGTGTTTTACCCTCAGCCTGGTTTGAATTATTTCATGCCTGCTTTAGACCTGTTCACCTGGGGTTGGAAATATGGCTCAAGGAGTGATTTTACAATTGGCCCCTGAACCGAGAAGATCCCAACAATGGTGAATGACTTGACCCTCTGATGGATAATTGCCATGTCAGCCCCTTCGAGCTACACTGAATGTGCTGTGCCTTTCACTGGAACATTGGTGCACATACCCCTTGTTATGAATAGATTCATGTTGCTCCGGTCTATCTACTACATTTCTCACTCTGTACTGTATGTGCCGGGATTCCTAGAGATTCTTTTGTACATATGCCACAAGAGGGGAAAGGTGCCTTTCCATTGGTAAGAGTTCTCTATCTAAAGGCCTTCCCAGGGCTGATCATTTATTGTTTACTATTGGCACCAAACCAGAGAGATGCCCATCTCCCATGGATAATGAGCTGGCAACCATCTCTGCAGACTCAGAGTTTGAAAACTGCTCAGCCAGAGATAGCCTTGAGTTAGGTGGACGTGTCAGTGCTAGCAATTCAAGTCCTGGGCAGCATCAAATGGTTTATGTTCAAAATGGTATGGATTTATCAACAGGAATGACACCAAAGAAGACATCTTTGTTCATTGGACAGCTATTAAGAGAAACAATTCCAGGAAGTTTCTGTGTAGCATTGGAGATGGGGAGACTGTGAAGTTTGATTTTGTGAAAAGTGAGGGAGGTCCAAAAACTACTAATATATCTGGACCTGGCAGAGTGCCAGTGAAAGGTTGCTGATGTGCTCCCAATTAACATAGGTTCTGCTGATACATCCCCCAGCCTTACTCAGTTGACCCATCACCTATGGTGGCAAAGGCCCCCCTCAGGCAGGACAGAAGCAGGCAGTGAAGGAGAGAGAACTGAAGACTCCGTGAAGCAGCCCAGATGCTGACACCCACCACCTTTCTTCTACCAGAGGTGCTTTTTGCAAGGACCTTGCCCCTCAACTTGCAGCAGCTTATTGAGGTCACTGATGGGCTAGAAACCAAAGAGATAGTGCCATTGGAGGGGGACCAACAGCAGGGAGATGAGCAGATTCCCCCAGATTCCGGCCCAGTTAACAAAGGCCTTTCCATTTCAGGTGACCTCAGCAGCCTACCACAGAAGGTGGAGATGGAGAATCCAAGCCCAGTTGAATCCCAACTGAGAAGAAGCTACTTTCAGAACCTCTTGCACCCGGGTCACGTCCAAAAATTAACTTTCCTCTAGTTACTCTCTTGATCCCATTTGCATCGGTCACTATATTTCTAGTTAAAGTGTGTGTTCTACTCTCTATATTTTAATAGCTACTCTTTTGTTCTATGTCCCATTGCAAACAGATAGTTTTGTGTACAACTCTAGTGGTTTAATAGTAGTTTGCACAGTTCTGGAGAAATGCATAATGTTGTTAGATTTTTAATGGTTCTCAGCAATCCTAGTGGGTGTTTCCCAATTGCTATGGTGTTTGATTGTGTATATCATTTAGAAACTTATTCTCAAATTAAGTATTCCTGCAAAAATATTCTAATTAAGTATGTCTGCAAAAATTCCTTTGCCCACAGAAGTCTATGAAAAGGAACTTGTATACTATAGACTCTTACTACAGTGCTCATTATAAAAATGTTTTAGTAAACTTATTTAGAAATTATGTATATATTCAGAAATGTTCTAATATTTTTGTTTAGAGAAGTCTGTGGAAAAGAAACTTGGATGCTCTAGACTCGATTTGCCATGCTCAGTGTAAGAATGGAACTAAATTAAATATATCTAAAGAAAGCTTCTAGTGATTATGTTTAAGAAGTCTATGAAAAATTCTGTTATATGTATAAGATAAGGATATGGAAAAAGCTGATTGTTTTAAGAATGATGTATACACTATCTAACCTATTATGTTTTTTACAGCCATGTCTATCCTCACTAGCAGTGATTGTTAGGAATTAACTATACCAGTAACTGGCTTAAAATTTCCTCACCACCTTACCAGGGGTCTCAAACTCAATATACCTGGGGGCCGCAGGAGGCAAAGTCGGGTGATCCTTGAGTGCAAAGTCAGTAGTAAACCTTAAACATTGGGGTGTGTGACCCAAACAACTAAAACAAAACAAAACAAAAAAAGATTCCTCTAGGGCAGGGCCACAAAATGTTGTACTGAGGGCCACAAACAGCCCGCGGGCCATGAGTTTGAGATCCCTGCTTTATGCTAAAAGGTTTTTTTATCTTTTTATTTCCCCAGCTTTTACCATGACTATGCAAAATAACAACCACTTTTATAATTTCTGATAGGGGGTTCCCCCTTTTGCAGAGAATAATAGAACACAACTTATGTACCCCATCTCAATTTTTTTGAACAGAAAAGGGGACGTTGTTAAATTATACCTTGTTTTACCCAAAACAAAAATCACCCGTGGTTCTTTTGTAATCTGTTTACAACTTGGTTTTACCTCCAAGCATAGATTGTCTTACATGTAAATCTGGGTGGAACTGGCTCAGGATAGCCTGTGCTACCTGTTCTTACCCCCCCCCAGGGGTGTGTGTCTCTATACTCAATAAACACAACAGTTCTGACAGGCAGCTTGCTCTTGATATGAGGCAGAAGATTGCCAGACTACCTGTGTTTCACCCAGAGCCTGCTTTAAATTATTTCATGCCCAACCCTGTTTCAGACTTGTTCACCCAGGGTTGGAAATGCAGGGGGCGCATTTTATACTCCCCTTCCACATGAATACTCGTCCAAACAAGCTGTGGTGTAGTCAGCATTCCTGACTATTCCTGAACATTCCTCACTTTATTTTCTTTTTTGTTTTAAGCCATATTCAGTGGTGCTCAGGGCTTTGTCCTGGATCTGTGCTCAAGAATCACTCCTGGCCAGCTCAGAGAACCTTAGGCATGCTGAGAATTGAACCCAGGGTGGCTGCATGCAAGGCAAGTACTCTAACTTGTGCATTATCAGTCTGGATCCAGCATTCCCCATTTTCAACCTTTCAAGTTCTCTTTGGCATTTCAATGAAAAGGGCTGATAGTTAAGTCCTGTAGCACTGACTATACCTAACCTTTTGCCCCTCGGATAGGCTCGACTTTTTCCCAAGTTGGAGAATCACAGTATCTTTAGGGGCATTTGAGGAGACGAATTCTAATGTTTTTCTTTATTTACTTTCCACTGTTTTGTTCTCCCGTTGGCTTTTATACCGCACAGTAATAATGCCAATTTCTGCCTTGTTACAAAGTGAACCTACACTCAGAGAAGGTGCAACTCAAAGAACAGCAGACACCCAATCCTAGGTAACAACAAAGACAAGCCTTTCAGAATAGGAACATACAGCATGCTCTAAAAGTGTCCTGGGTCCAGAGAGAAAGAGACTTACCTGCTTTTCAGCAGAACAGCTAGATTAGCAAGAGAAAACTCACTATCTCGAAATACAGAATTTAGCTGTAAAAAAAATGAAAAATAAGGGTGAATTTCAGTATGCATAGAATTCCTCTCTTTTAGCTCTGGTTTTTCTATAGTTAGTTGTGGGGGGCTTCAGTTGCTTTTTATGAATCCCCATGATTCTCTTATATTTCTGGGGGTTTGTTTGTTTGTTTGTTTGTTTTTGTGTGGCCACATCCAGCAGTGCTCAGGAGTTACTCCTGGCTCTGCGCTAGAAATCGCTCCTGGCTCAGGGGACCATATGGGATGCCAGGGAATCGAACAGGCATCCTTCCTGGGTCAGCCGAGTGCAAGGCAAACACCCTACCACCACTGTGCTACCACTCTGGTCCCTCTTATCACACTTCTGTCTTCACCAAGCAAAGTTGTTTGAGTATCGATAAGTATCATTTCTTTACTTGTTTTAGCATTCCCATTTCTCTCAGCCTACCAATTTCTTTTTTGCCTACTGGTTAGTATTGAATTGAATCTCCCAGTCCCTGTTAAATACATTTCATAGAGTAACAGTTTATGGCATTTGAAAATAGGGCCTTTGCAGGAGGTAATTTAGGATAAATGCAGTCATAGAGTAGAATCCTAAATGTAAAGGACTAGAGTTCTTTTGGGGAGCTAGGGAGGATAACTTGGGCCACACCCAAGAGTGCTCAGGGCACATACTTCTGAATCTGTGCTCAGGAATCACTCCTGATGGATGATGTTTAGGGGACCCTATGCATTGCCAGGCATCCAACAGGGAATGACCATAATAAAGCAAGTGCATTAACTCCTGTACTGGTCTCTTCAGCTGTAGGACTGGACTTCTAAGATGAGAAGAAAATGCATTAGTGATCTCTTCCATCACTCTTTCTCTGTATGCACAGCACACATAACAAGAAAGAATGGTTTGAGATTCCACAAGCCAAGGAGAGAGATTTCAGCAGAAGCCACCTTGCAAAAGTAACTTGCTGGTACTTTAATCTCAGACTCCCAGATGTCAGAACTGTGAGAAAATAAATGTCTGTTGTTTAAATATTCTTGGATGTAGTATTTTGTTATGACATTTTGAGGAGACACATACATTCCTGATTCTCAACCCATTATAATTATGTCATTTATACTTGGAAATAAATACTGCTGTGGAGAAGAAGAAACAGACATGATCCTTCAATGCTGGTGGGTACACAATTGTTATCCCCTATGCGGGGGGGCACCTAGTGATAACTAATAAAATATGAATGTTCAAGTTCATCCAGATCAAAGAATATTTTTCTATAGAAGTGTTCAAATGCTCCACAACTTATTGTGAAGACATTCTTCTAATCACTGTTTTCAATAAGAGATAAAAATAGAAATTTGCTTTGCACGCTGCCTACCCGGATTCAATCCCTGGCATCTCATATGGTCACCCGAGCCTTCCAGGAGTGCTTTTTGAACACAGAGCCAGGAGTAATCCCTGAGCGCTGTCAGGTGTGGCCCAAACACCCTCCAAAAAAGGAAAATAAATAGCATTAGTATAAACAGATGCGTGGACTTAAAATGGTAATGTTGGAGCCAGAGAAATAGTACAGGGGTTAAGGCACTTGTCAATCTCTGGTACTGTGTATGTTCCATCCAGACACTTCCAAGGATGACTCCTTAACATAGAAACAGAAAGAAGGAACCCCAGAACATTACCAAGTATGACTTCTTAAATCCAATAAAGTTAAATAGCAAATTATTACCATCCAGTAAAGTAGTATGTATCTTCTAAAGTCTATGAAGTAGAACTATATTTACCAGTATACAAGATACATATTAAGTGAAAGAGAAATTCACAGAGTAGCATGATTAGTATTATTCTAATTCCTTTATGAAGAGGTATAAATATACATGTAAAAATTTTATTGTTTATAGAAAAATATAAAAGACTATCTGCATAAACTGTTGCCAGAATTTTATACTAAGGCGGTTTTAGCAAACATTCGCTTTCTGATTTTCAGATGTTAGTTTCTGAATTTTTTCGTTGCCAGGGATAGAGAGTGAATTTTACACATGTGAGATTTGTATTCTACAAAGGAGCCACATATTCAGCCCTATTATCAAAATTTTATGGAGAATATATTAGTCTTACTATCAGGAAAATAGGAGTATAAATAAACATTGAGTTTATAGGGAAGATAAAAAATACTAAAAATACTTTCATGTATACAATAACTTAAACTTTGTTATTGTTGCATTCTTTTTTCTCCTAATAGGAAATTTTGAAACATTTGGTAAATGTTTTCTCTCAGTAGAAGAAAATGCATAGTTCTAAGGAAATTAAAATAATAACGCCTCATAAAAGCCTGTGGCCTTTTGATACCACATGTATCCTCATGGTGTCCCTTAAAGAGTGGATCATTTTTTTCTTTTCTTTTTTTTCACCCAACATATTTACACTTAAAGAAAGTTATCTATTAAATGCTAAATACTAGGGAATACAATGGTAAGTCGAACTGATTTCTTACTGCCAAATTGATTGTAGCTATGGTTGAACAGGAAATACATTTGTAAACTCTTATGTAAATAAAATGGGCCCTTATTTGGTATGTAAATTATACTGCATAAAAAGGCAGCAATTGAAAAGAAATAAAAAGTAAAAGGTTGCTCATGGCTATCACAGGAGTTCCTTTTTTTAGAATGTCTTTATTTAAACACCATGATTGCAAGCATGTTTGTAGTTGGTTTTCAGTCATACAAAGAATACCAACCTTCGCCAGTGCAACATTCCCACCACCATTGCCCCTGATCTCCCTCCTCCCCCACGCCCTGCCAGCATTTGAGACAGGCATTCTACTTCTCTCACTCATTAACATTGTCATGATAGTCGTTAGTGTAGTCATCTCTCTAACTGCACTCACCACTCTTTGTGGTGAGCTTCACAATGTGAGCTGGTCCTTCCAGCCTTCATCTCTATTGTCTCTGGGCATTATTACAATAATGTCTTTTATTTTTCTTAAAACCCATAGATCAGTGAGATTATTCTTTGTCTCCCTCTCTAGAGTGGATCATTTTTGAAGTCATGAATTTTGCCTGTACATGGATGGATATGCTGAGTGAAAATGAATCAGGGGGAGTGAGATAGATATAGATAGTCTCACTCATCTGTAGGATATAAGAAAAATAAAAGACAGTATGGTAATAACATCCAGAAACAATAGAATTAAAGCTGGAAGAAGCATCCCATGTTATGAAACTTGCCACAAAAAGAGGTGAGTACAGTTAGTACTCTACCATGACAATGATAGTTGGAATGTATCACTCTGGACAAGAACTGGGTGCTGAAAGGGGATAAAGTAATATGTATGGTACCCCTTCACTGACACTAATGCAAACCACAATGTCAGAAAGGAAAGAGAGTGAGAAAGAGAAGCAGAATGCCTGCCCCAGAAAAAGACTGGGCCTGGGAGTGGGGTGGAATGGAAATGGGGGACATTAGTGACAGGAAAGTTGCACTGGTGAAGGGTGGTGTATATTCTATCACTGAAACCCAGCTATGAACATTTCTGTAACCATTGTGCTTAAATAAATAAATTATTATTGGGCCAAATGATTGCACAGCGGTAGGGCATTTGCCTTGCACACTGATGACTCAGGATAGACGCAGGTTTGATCCCCTGCATCCCATATGGTCCCCTGAGCCAGGAGCAATTTCTGAGAGCAGAGCCAAGAGTAACCCCTGAGCACCACCAGGTGTGCCCCCCCCAAAATCCAAAACAACAAAAAAAGAAATTATTATTTGAAGAAATATGGGATCATTTTTATCAAAATAATCAAAACTAGGGCTAGGGAGATAGTACATGGAATAAGAAATTTTTGCCTTGCAGGTGGTTGATCTCAGTTCAATATATGGTACCACATGGTCTCCTGAGAAAACCTCTGAACACAGAGTTCAGAGTAGCCCCAAACACCACCAGGTATAGTTCCAAACATTTCCCCCAAATCAAAACTCAGGATATAGGAAATATATTATATAGTTATAATCTAACAGTTCATATTTTATACATATGTGTATCTATTATCTTTATTTTCATATCTTATATATGCTATAAATATTCAAAATATTTTTACCCAGTTTTCTGCATATTCTTTTGCAACACTGGTAATAATAATGCCTGGCTCTTCATCAAAGACAGAGAAGCTCATTTCAATATTGTAGAAAGAAACTGTAAATAAAAATGAGAAGATTCATTTCATTCATGCAGTTTAAGAAATTTACCTCCTGTAAATTTGGTCAAAAATACTATTTATTTTAAAAAAACAAACAATCAAGCCTAATTTTTAAGTTTTGTTCAAATATGGGATCAAGAAGTAGTAATACTTTGACTCCGTATTCAGAAATTGATGACTGTCCATTTTTGCTTTTGTTTTTTGAATAGTTCTCTGATTTCTACACAGTGCATAGATATTCTACAAAGCCTGATTTTCATTGCCCAACAAATTTCCAGTTGATTTGTTGGCTAAGCTGAATATTTTTTCACAAGATGACTTACACTGAGAAAATACTAATTTCTCCCCATGCCTTTTTTTTTTCAGCTTTAGGTTTTCTCCCTTTATTTTCTTTGTTCTCTTGTCTATTCTATCACATTTCCACTTGGGGATTTAAAAGCTGAAGTCAAAGATTTCTAGCGAGTTGGAGGTGAAGACTAGAAAAGGTTGAACTCCACATCAAAAGAATTCAAATGTATAGGCTAGAAAAAGTCCAGGTGCCTTCTGAATGTTGTATTGTCAACATTTTGGATCTAAGACTACCTAATCCTTTTTCTAAAAAAGGGGCACATTTTTAATCCATGATCACTTTGGTAAAATCAGTCAAAACATCAGGAATAAAACCCTTGAAAAGGAGGCTCAGAAATATCTTACTTGGTCCTGACAATGGATAAGGCACTTGTCTTTCACCATAGTCCAATCAGGGTTTGACCCCTAGCACTGCATATGGTCCTCTGAGCCACACCAGAAATAATCCCTGAGCATAGACCCAGAAGTGATTTTTTTTCCTGGTTTTTGGGCCACATCCAACAGTGCTCAGTAGTTACTCCTGGCTCTGCACTCAGAAATAGTTCCTGGCAGGCTCGGGAGACCATATGGTATGCCAGGAATCAAACTACCATCCATTCTGGATCAGTTGCATGCAAGGCAAATGCCCTACTGCTGTACTATCTCTCTAGCCCCCAGAAGTGAGTTCTGAGAAATGTATGGCCCCTACATATATATGTATTTACATATATAAAGATTTGGGGGGCACACCCGGTGCTGCTCAGGGGTTACTTCTGGCTATGAGCTCAGAAATCGCTCCTGGCTTGGGGGACTTTATGAGACTCCAGGGGATTGAAACGAGGTCCGTGATAGGCTAGTGCCAGCAAGGGAGACGCCTTACCGCTCCGTGCCACCGCTCTGGCCCCCATATATAAAGATTTTTTACTATAAAAATGAGTAAAAAGATGGTTTTGCGTTGTGTTTCCAAATATCCACAAAGATAAGCAAGATAACTGAAAATTTCTGTTTACCCATTGTCTGAAGGAAATAAAAAACACCAGTAGTCTTCATCTTTTTCTAACCTTCAAATAAGAAATCATCTTGGTGAATACATGGCCTATTGTGCATGCAATTCTGTCAGTAATGTGTTGCACGCATTGGGGACCATACCTGTGAACTCAATGGCAGTAAGTGGAGTTGATGCTTCTGTAGATAGAAAGGAAGATGTGGAGCCAAGCCAGTTTGTCTCAAAAGAGGAGGAGCTTAGTGAAGAAGCAGTTGTTGCAGGATGTGTCACTCCAGTGGCTATGAGTGGAAATGAAACTCCAGTAACAGTGGATGTAGTGGTGGTTATATTTGGAAGAGAATCCAGTGAAGTAGGGGATACTGATGCAACTGGGCTTCTGCTCCATGCAGATGTTACTGTTGCACTAGTCCGAGGCTTGGAACCAACTGATAACGTGTGATCATGTGTAGGAGGTGACCTACTTGTTCGGCTAAAAGGTAAAGGTTGAGACACAGTCTGGGAGTTGACAGTCATTGTGGTTCTGAAAGAAGCTGCAGGGGATTTGGAAATGTGCACATTTTCATCTGTGGGGTTTGTAGCTGTAGGGAACAAAATTGGGAAACCAGTAGGCATACTGTCCAGTATAGATGTGGGAGGAGTTTGGATGATTGTGGTGCTTGCAGTGGCAAAGGGTTGAGAAGTAAACTTAGTAAATGGATGTGTTGATCTTATGTCAGAAGTCCAAAGTGTGGATGTTGACACCTCTGTGGTAGAGGAAGTTATACGAGGACTATTGGATACAGATACCAAAGGAGATTCTGAAGGAAGACTAGATGAAAACCAAGTAAGTATAGGTGAAGCTGTGACCTTGGAGATTATAGATTCTGATGAAATTGTGGCCCCAGACTTTACAGAGGTGGTTGTTTTATCAAATGTGTGTTTAATGTCAGGCAAAGTGGTAGGGGTAGATTTTGAAGATACTGATGGACTTTGAGGCATTCCTGAGGTAGGATGAATTCCTGATGTAGAAATTGATGATACTGCTATAATATCTCCAGAGATAGTCTGAGATGCTGAGTGGGTTGAACCAAATCCAGGAACAAGATATGGAGTTTCTGTTTCCATCTTATTGAGTGTAGGTTCATGAATAGTAGTGGAAATTGGAAAGTGAGCATCTTTACTTGTGAGTTTGTTCCAAGAAGTCACAAGAGACAGGGTGTTGCTTGAAGTAGTTCTTGTTCCCAGGACTGGCAACTCAGCCCTTTGGGATGTAGGAGGAAGAGAAGTCTTTACAGTAGATAGCTTAGTCTCAGTACTATGAGGTGAAAAGAGAAATGATGTCAAAGAGGATGGAGTTGCACTGGATGGAGTCCATCGAGGATATGAAATAGATGCGTCATGCTTTGTCAATTCAGCTACTGAAGTTTTTCCTGACAAAGTGATATTTTCTGTATTTGAAGAAAGGTAAGTGGTAGGTTTTACACTTTCTGTGGATGCAGCAGTGCTCTTGAAGTTGGTCAAAGATGGGGACATCTGAATATTTGTGGAAGTATGGAGATCATCTGAAGAAGTAGATGAAAACACACTTTCCAGGGTAGCAGTGCTAGAATAAGGATTTGTGAAAACTGTCTCTAGATCCCTGCTTGCAGTAGATTGTGTGCTGCTAGTATTCTGAGATAACATGCCTAGAGTTGTAGCTTTATCTCCTTGTGATGATTGTTGGGTTGTTGAAAATGTTGAAAGCGGTAAGAAAGTGTTCTTTGGAATAGAAGAAATAGCTTCAGTGTTCTTAGAACTTAGTAAAGAGGAGGCAGTGGCACCTGAGAAAGGAGTCACTATTCCAGTCATACTAATGATTGGGATATCTGTCAGAGATGGGAATGTTGAATTTGCTGGAGAAGAAAGGGATGTTGTTGTGATCCTGGAGGACATCTGTGCCATTTCTGAAGTAGTGAATGCAGAGGAAACCATTGTACTTTTTGAAGTAGGTCCAGTAGATGTCAACGGCATATCATCCAATGTAGATGGACTTATGGCCAGAGTAATCCTAGGGTTGATTGAAGATAATAAAGTGGAGAAAATTCCAACTGTTGTGGAAGAATTAGAAGAGTCAGCAGGGGGTGAGAAAGCAGAGTCATTAACTGACATTGAGGACATTTCAGACACAGGCCTAAATGTAGAAATAGAAGGACTTTTAAAAATATCTGGGTATGCTGTTTTAGAAGACTTAGTCATTAGTAATGGGGGTGTGTCAGAAACTCTTTTGGAGGTGGAGGCAGTGACAATAACTGGCAATGAGGACTTCTGGTAACTAGGAATAGATGTTGCTCTGGAAGTATTTACAATAAATGCTGTAGGTACATTTGGAGTAGAAAGAGCTATAGTGGTCTTGTCAGTAGATATCACTGTAAAATTATCACTAGATATTCCAGTTGTGGAGTGAGATAGGAACTCAGAGAGTGTTTGTGTGATTCCTGAAACAGGAGAGGCAATGGAAGTCATGTCAGATTGTGTTCTAGGTGATGAAAGCAAATGTGAAAGGGTTGTGTTGGTGCCTACAAGATTTGATACTCTGGTTGTCCTGGACATTGTTTCTTCTATTAATGAATTATTCTCAGAGTCTGAGACAGAATGAGTCATAGAGGGGGAACTTACTATCATTTTTTCAGTATTCGTAGTATAATCTGACAGGATACCCATGCTTCCTTTCTCAGGAGATAAGAATGTGGTGTTTGTGATGGAAACTTGTGAAGGGATAACTGTTTTCCCAAGACTAGTAGCTGCTTCTGAACTATAAATATCTGTATTACTTGAAGAAGAGTGAGGTTTAGCCTGTGTACTCTTCAAAACAGGAGATGAAGCTGAAATGTGGTTAGGTGTGAGTACACGTGGAGTCTCAGAAGGTGATTGTGTTTGGTGACTAGAAATTTTTGTGGTTTTATCAAATTCTCTGCCTGTTATTTCCAAGGGTATTGTTCTCTGGGAATGTGAAATAAAAGGATTCCTTGACATTTCTGGCATTTTCATAGTTCTGGAGGTATTTTCTAGGGTGGTGGTAGTCATCTTCTCTTTGTCAGAAGTTAAAGTAGAAGTGCTGGTCACAAATAGGGTGGGAACTGTCATGGTTACAAGACTTGTGGAAGATTGAGACATGTGATCATACATTGGCATAGTAAGCTTGTTGGTAGAGCTGTGTGGAGTCATGGCTTCATCAACAATGGAAGTTTCAGTGGTGTCAATAGCCAAGCTAACAACTCCACCACCACTGAAAGTATATGGAAAACTGAGAACATGTGTAGAAGTCTCCTTCACTTGAGATGTAGGCTGGTTTGATATTGGTGTAGACATTGTTGTAGTTAGATGAGTGAAGGACACACCAGAAATGTCATCAGGGGGAGATGTAGAGCAGGCAACAGTATATGTAGATGGGGTTGCACTGTCAACTGATGAAGAGAGGAGAGTGGTTCCAGCACTAGTTGCCATGGAAGTAGTAGTCTTCAGTGAGGAGACTGGAGCTTCTGTCAGAGAAGGAATTGCAGTAGATGTCATCTGGACAGAGATCATTGTGGCTTCTGAGTTGGTGGTAATCGAGTCTCTGTGAGTAGGCAGAGTATCACAGGTTGTGGACATAGTCTGATCCAACAGTGGCATAGATGTTGCAGTGACTGTACCTGTTGAGATACCCGATGGCAGTGAAGTTGAGGAAGCTCTGGCCAGTGTAGAAGATTCAGGAATGGTCATCTTAGACTCTTCAGACATGCCCACTGAGGTGACAGCTGAGATAACAGCTGGAAGTGAGGACATATCAGTGAGATGCACAGGAGTTGCTGAGGAATGGGGAGCTGTAGGTTGTGGAGGCAAGATACCAGTAGTTGAAGTTATAACTGTCCTTTCTGTAGGGCTACTTGCAAAATTTGTTCCCAATATACTTGTGGTGGAAGCACCAAGGGACTCAGAGAATGTCTGTGTGCTTCCAGAAGTGAGGGATGGAGTTGAATTCCCCTCAGATTGAATCTCTGAGATCCAATATATGGTAGAGGTGTGAGGGGAACTAAAGATTTCTTCAGTTCTATTGTGTGGTCTCTTTGGTGTGGTTTTTACTGACTTTGTAGAAAGCCAACTTTCTCTCACCTCTGTCGTTGCAGGCTTATTATCCAGTAGGGTGCTCAACTTTTCTGTATCAGGAAAGGGAGAAACAGTGACAGAAACTGTCATTATTTGCATATATTCATCTGTTGTTGTTTCCATCATTGCTGTAAATGGAGAAACCTCAGTTGTAGGTGCCATAGCAGATGTTTCATTAAGATGATGGAAAGTTGTTTCTTTCATTGTCATAGTCGTATTGAACCTTTGTGTTGTTGTAGACTCTTCTGAAACAGGGGCTGTTGTCTCTCTAAGTGCAACTGTTCCATATGTCTCTGTTTGTGTGGTTTTAGAGGCATTATCAACAGAAGAAAAATTTGGTTCAACATTAATTAAAGTAGATATTCTATCTCCTGGTGGAATTACAGTCCCCCTTGCTGTTGAAAATTCATTTCTAGCTAATGTGCTTTTTACTACTGTGGTGGTATGTTTACATTCAGGAAGTTTGGTTACAGATGTGGTTTCAGAAACTGTAGATAAATTAGAAAACCATGCAGATAGTAATTTAGACAGAGTTGTATATCTATCTGTAATAACATCTGCAGTAACAATAGCATCTGTGGTCATCGTAGACTCACTCTTTGTGACTGCTTCTGGTGGTATGATAATATTAGTAGCTGTAGGTAAATGTTCTATATTAGAAGTACTCCCATGGAATGCTGATGTCAACAGGATCTGGTCTGGCTTGGAAGTCCATGTGATTGCATTGGTGGAAAACAGGGTATCTTTAGAATTTATTGATGTGGGACCAGATTCAGATGTCATAGATGTAGAAACTGATCTAGTGGAAAGTAAAGGAAGCATATTGTCACCACCTATAGATGTATTGTAGGTATATGCTGACTCAGTGGTTGTGGTTGGAAGCATAGTTTCAACTATTGTAGGTTTAAGGGTGACTCCAGGAATCAACGTTGTTTGTGTTGTCTGAACATTACTCTGAACTTTGGTAAAGGGAGAGGATGTCTTGAAAGAAAGGGGCATAGGAGAGGTTTCTTTGGATGTGGAAGTAGATATTATATTCTCCATTCTGGGGGAAGAAACTTTCTGGAAATTTACAGAGGTGGATTCTGTTTCAGCTGTTCTTAGATCAGGTGTCGTCTCAATGGTCCTAGTCGGGTGTGTCACTGAATGATCTGCAATCTCAGTATCCAAAGTTGTCAATGTAGATGCTGTCTGGTTTTTAGGAAATACAGAATACACTGGAGTAACTGTGGAGCTGAGCACAGTCTCTGCTGGTAAAGCTGATGCAGTCCCAATGTGAGTAGTTATAGCCGAAATCTCTTCTGCTGTAGACCAAGATTTGGTACCCATAGCTGTAGATGCAAGAGATTCCTGGCTCACTGTGAAGATAGGGAGAGTTATGAGATCTGTGGACTTTTGTTCTTCCCATGATGTTGTGGACATGGAAGTTGACTTAATAGATGAGAATAAAGGTGTTGTCTTTATAGTGACTGACTGAGGTTCAGTCACTAAAGGTTTAGACACAACAGAATTCTCGGCAAATCCAGATGAGTATAAGAAATTAGTAGTTGTGGCTGGATAAAAGGTCTCAGTCTCAATAGTTTCAGTCATTTTTGTTGTTCTTGTTATCTCTGAAGATGAGGGGTTAGTTATTTTTATGGAATTGGTTGTACTGCCTGTCAAGGGACTTTTGTCAGGCAGGGTGTTGACCGTTGAAGTAGACAAACTGTCTACAATGAATGTAGCTGCTTCAGTAATGGGTGTCTTTAAAGATATCGATGCAGTTGTTTTTTCTAGAAGTGGAGATGCTGTATTGGAATATAATAAGATTGTATAATAAGTTGCAAATACAAATACACTTGTTTTTTTTATCTTTTTAACATAATGTGTTACACCCATTGATGGTGCTGGGGTTTCACTAAAGCCACAGTTGAGAGTGGGAACCATGGGGTGCTGGAGAACCAAGCTTAGGACATTCTACACGCAGCACATGTGTTCTATCTAATACATGAGTTATTTCCTCAGCCCAGGTATAGTTTTAGTGATCACTGTAGAATATACTTTGAATGATTTTCAATTCACTAATTAGTGATGGACTTGTCAAGTCTATTTATTGTGAAAGAGCTGTATTTGTTTCTTAAATTGTTTTACTTTGAGAAACAACCAAAAATTAGGAAGCATGTGCTACTTTGAATTCAGCTACAGAAATCACAAAGAGTTCTTTAAGAAAAAGCCCTATATTTTTCACATATCTTAAGGGGGTATAAGTATTAGATATAATCAAATCATTTGATTACTTGGTTTTACTTAAGATGATTTTCTACTGTTAAAAATCTCTTTGAGACTCTCATAATGTCTTGGGTAAGTAAAAAATAGAAGAAAATCCATTCTACAGTGTCTCTATAATAGTAATAGGCACTCCTGAAAGAGGGTTGAATGCTAGAATAGTGTGCTGATTAAGAAGATTATCTTTGGGAAGTGGACCAATTTCTTTAAAGATAAAAGTCATCAAACCCCACTTAAGAAGAAGTAGGTGATTTGAATAGTAATATATATATACATATATATATTAAGGAAATTGGACATGATATTTAAAATTCTTTCCAAAAAATTACTAGCTTTGAATTAAAATGATGTAAATTAAAATTCTGGCTCAGAATGGAAAGATAATATAGGGGTTAGTTGTTTAACTTGCATGCAGCCCAACAAGGCTCAATCCCTGGCACCTGATATGGTCCCACAAGCACTACCAAGAGTTATGCTGGGCAGAGAGCCAGGAAGAGACTATAAGTACTGTTAAGTATGTACCAGCCCTCCACTGCAATAAACAATAATGATAGATTAAAAATTCTAGTCTGTCACTTATTCATTATGTAATTTAGACTAATTTCTTAATCAATCTCTCTGTGCTTCAATTTTTTGTAACATGTAATAATATCTATCTTATAATTTTTGATAATCAAGTGAATTAAGGCATATAAATTGCTGAGCATAGTGACTGATACATAGGTAAGTAATCCAAAAAGTGTTGTTAGTAAAAGTCTACAATTTTAGACTTGATCACGTTATTACTTTTCAGATTAAATTTTTTAATTCACCATGAGCCTTCCAGTTGTAATTCCTTAGCAAGAGCTAGGAGTGACCTCTGAGCATTGCCAGGTGTGCCTCCCACCAAATAAAAAGTAAAAGCTCAACATATGAAATAGAAGGTAGAATGTAATTTTCAGAAAATGGTAGTTACAAAGTAAGGTTGGCCAAATAGTATTAACTCTTAGCTCTACAGTAAACAATTTTTAAAAATTTAATATACAGCAAGATGAGTATAATTAATAATGTATTATATATTGAAATTTAAGAAAGTAGATCTTAATGTTCTCACCACTCAAATAAAAATGGTAATGGTGGGGCCGGAGCGATAGCACAGTGGCAGGGCATTTGCCTTGCACGCGGCCAACACAGGACACCAGTTCAAATCCTGGCATCCCATATGGTCCCATGAGCCTGTCAGGGGTGATTTCTGAGTGCAGAGCCAGGAGTAACCCCTGAGCACCACTGGGTGTGGCCCAAAAACCAAAAAAAATGGTAATGGTTATGGGGCTCTAATAAATCTTACTGTGGCAATTATTTAAGTATGTATGTCTATCAAATCATCATTTTGTGCACCTAAATTTATATTTTTCAATGCCACTATCATAGTAAAGCTCAAAACAAAAAATAATAACTTTTTAATTCAATTTTTATTTCATTTTAGTGCAATGCCAAAGTTGAATTTTTGAGAAAGGGATGGAGAGAGGACTCAAAGGACTGATGTGTATGTTTTGCGTGCCTGAGTTCAGGGTCTGATTTTCAAATCCTCATGGATCCTTGAGCATCACTGAGAGTGAACAGTGAGCACTTGTTGGGTGTGATAAAAAAAGGGAGTGAAATTTATTATCATATCTCCAGTGCCACAATAAAAAAGGGAAATCTCAAGGCTGGAGAGATAAAGTGAGATATAAGGTATTTGGCTTGCATGCAGCAGAAATGGGTTTGCTTCCAGGCATTCTCTGTGATCCCCCAAGTGCCACCAAGAGTAATTTCTGAGTGCAAAGCCAGGAGTAACTCTTAAGCAAAGCTTGGTTTTGTCCATAAACCAAAAAAATTAAAAATAAAGATTGCAATCTCCTTCTAACACAACCAAATGTGTGCATGCACCACAACTGAAGAGTATAATCTCTGTTGAATATCACAATCAAGTGAGCAAGCACTGTAGCCAAGTGTGGAGAGCCTCCAGTCATTGCAATGACAACAAAAGAATGGGAAAGGGCAATAAATAAAAAGTAAATAAAAAAATTAAACTAAAACAAAGATTCTCAAACATGTACCACTTGTCTATCTATATACAGCTGTTCACCAAAATGTACATATACATGTGCAATCAAGTTACATTATGTGATTTTAAACATGCAAAAATAGAAACATTGAGCCAATATATAAAAGTAAATATGTATATAGAAGCCAAAGATGTATCTCAGTGGTAATGTATGCCTTGCATGCATGAAGCCCTAGATTAAATCCTCATTGCTGCAAAAAATAAATAAAATGTAAATAGAGGCTACAATCATTTTCTTCCTTTATTCTTTTATATTGTCTGTGTGTCCTAATAAAATGTAAATAGAGGCCACAATCATTTCTTTTTTTTTGTTCTTTTATATTGTCTGTGTGTCCTCTAGAATTGTTGAAGCCCATTTGACTCAAGGCAATTAAATTAACAAGTCTTATGAATACTTGCTACTTGTGAATACTTCCCCCCAAAATGTGGGGAATGTATAGAATGAGTCCTTCCTTCTAAAATCTTGCACTTTTATTAGAAAAATCGGAAATTTTGAAATAGTTCAGAATAGTAAATTCTTCACCAGTGCAACATTCCCATGACCAATATCCCAAGTGTCCTTCCTCCCCATGCCACACCGGCCTGTACTTCAGACAGGCTTTCTACTTTCCTCATTCAGTCACATTTTGTTATGATAGTTCTCTGTGTAATTATTTCTGTGATTCCACTAAAAGATCCCTGTGGTGAGTTTCATGTCAGGAGCTGAACCCTCCAGTCCTCCTCTATTTTGTCTCTGAGAATCATTACACAAATGTTTTTCATTTTTCTCAAAACCCATAGATGAGCGAGACCATTCTATGTTTATCTCTCTCCCTTTGACTTATTTCACTCAGCATAATAGATTTCATATACGTCCATGTATAGAAAAATGTCATGACTTCATCTCTGATCTTCTCCATCTTCTGATGGCTGCATAATATTCCATTGTGTATATTGCCAAAGTTTCTTTAACCATTCATCTATTGAGGGGCATCTAGGCTGTTTCCAGAGTCTGGCTATTGTAAACAACGCTGCAATGAATATAGGTGTGAGAAAGGAATTTTTGTATTGTATTTTTGTGTTCCTAGCTATATCCCTAGGAGTGGGATAGCTGAATCGTATGCCTTTTGTTTCAATTTATTTCAAACAGTATAGCCCACTCTAGTTCTATCCATAGTATATGAAAATGTCATCAACACTCAATTTTGCCACCAGTGGTGTCCATATCGATTAACACTATAAACACATGGTTTAGTCCTTATCTTACTTGACTGCTCACTAGTTTCTGACAACCTTCATCACTCCCTCCTGATTTGAATATTCTATGCATTGACTCCCATAGCATAACACTCTTTTGGGTTTTCTCCTACTCTGCCCAGATCTCTCTCTCCTAATGCAAACTTCTCCTATTTGAGCTGACCATTAAACATTAGTGTCCCCCAACATTGTTCCAGAAACTTTTCTCTTCTCTCTCTATTTTTTCCATTTCACAGAGATAAATCAATTCTTTTTTTGTTTGTTTGTTTGTTTGTTTTTTGTTTTTTTGTTTTTTTGGGGGGCCACACCCGGCGTTGCTCAGGGGTTACTCCTGGCTGTCTGCTCAGAAATAGCTCCTGGCAGGCACGGGGGACCATATAGGACACCAGGATTCGAACCAACCACCTTTGGTCCTGGATCGGCTGCTTGCAAGGCAAACGCTACTGTGCTATCTCTCCGGGCCCGGATAAATCAATTCTTAAATTACTGCTCTAGAGTACATCTCTATGCTGAGCCCCACAAACTTGGTCTCCTTTCAGTTGCAATGCCTGGCATTCTTGTTCCCACCACAAGATTAGTGAATGTGCTGTTGCCTGTGTTTTGAATAATCGACCCACCTTCTTAATCTCATTAACTCTTAACCATCTTTCAGGTCTCGGCTCCTGCATTATTTCCTCAAGGAAACCAACCCCTTTGCCTTCCACGACTAGGTAAAACTATTATATTCAAGGCTCTTATGACACATCATTCTTCTTCTTCATAGCATTTGTCACATCTGTGATTTTGCATTTGTGTGCATATTCCTCACTACTGTATAAACAGGGATTTAATATCTTATTTGCTTTTTACTGTATCCTCGGTGCCTTTCACAATGACTTGCACAGAGTAAATGCCAAATAAACGTGCAAGCTAAGTGAGTAAGGAGAAAGGATGAGAGCTTGAAATAAGTTAAGAGCAATGTGAGAATTCTTTCTTAGGCCTACATATATTGGAAGGGAAGATTTAGCAAGGTATGATAACAAAGAAGTTTAAGAGATCATGAAGACAGAGAACTCAAATTTTGCTTTTGTGTAACCAGAGACTATCAGCGATATACATATAAATAGGAAATTTGGAGAGATAGTTTCATGCAAAAGAAAAATAGCCAGTCAAGAGTCAGAGAGACAGTACAGAGTTAATGTTTTTGCCTTGCATGTAGGAAGTTCAATGCTACATGTTGAACCCCTAACACAATATATGGTCCCCAACACACTTTCAGGAGCGATAGCTGAATACAAAGCCAAAATGCAGTCCAAAGCCCACCACTTTCAAAGTAGACTCCAGAGAGATATTATAGGAGTTCAACATTGTCAGGAGTGACCCCTGAGCACAGAGTGAAGAATAAGCCCTAAACATAGCCAGGTGAAGCTCAAAACTCTCCTCCTCCCAAAATAAGAAAGAAAATATCCAGTTCAAATCTAAGTAAGTGAAATTTGATGGTGAAAATGGTGTGGAGTAAACTCAAGACTGAGTCACAATTTAGCTTTAGCTCAAATTACCCAAAATGAAATCATGCATATTGTCAGTGGGGAAATTAGCATTTTGAATGTATTCACTTGAGAAGCCAATTACCTACAATGTAAGAATTATTATGGTAGTAGACAAACTACTAACTTATTTCACTGTCTTAAACATTAAAATAACTTTCAATTTGCATACCTAGAAATTCTATGATGTCTGTAGGCTGTCCTTTAGTGATCTTTAGCTAGGAGAATGATTTCCAGTCACAAGCCTGAAACTAACTGAATAGAAGAGTCAATCAAAAATACACATCTTTATAAGGACAAAGTCCACGTCATATAAGAAGTAGCTCATAGGGGTCAAAACTTTGGTTATATTGGTGATATGAGAGAGTGGTCGAACTATAAATACAAAACACAGACTCCAAAGACACTGAAAACATAAGATGTAAGCTGCAACAAGCAAATTTTGTAATATGCCTGACACAGTGGCAGGAGGGAGGATGTAACTGAGTCTGAGATCACTGAAGATGGGAATTGACAGCAATGGTTGGATTAGTGTTGAAATATGATATGCCTAAAACTCAACTATTGATAACTTTGTAAATTGTGCTTCTTCAAATAAATATTCTTTAAAAAGTAGTCCTTTGCTTAATTTTGCAGCATGTTTTAATTTTCAGAGATTCACATTCTCTAGGCATTATCAAGAAGCTGGCTTATTTCAGTGATACGATATTTATTTCGAGCTCTCTGCCTTTTCTATTTGTCTGTAGCTACAAGTAAGTAAAAGGAGAACTGCCAGAATCGCAGTGTTTGCAGATGGCTTTACCACAGCCAATTGGCTTAGCAAACCTGTAGAAGTGTTATTTACACCACATTGGAGGAGTGTGGCATACTAAAACCTGAAGTGCTCTCTGAAGGTACTAATTATTGAGAGAAGAGTTCACAGCTCTCTCACTCCTTTACAAAGGGTGAATGGCGGAGCTGCATTCACTTTTTAGGAAAACTATAAAACGCTAAATACTACAAAAGCCAACAATGTCTTCTTTGAGGCAACCCCCAAGAAGCACTATTAGACAAACCCTTCATGAGTAATGAAAAACTCTCTTAGAACATAAGGATGGGAGGCTTGGTATTTTTATCTGGAGATGGCTGAACTCTCATGTTAATCATTATTAACCCTTCCAATAAGCACCTCAATGAGAAGCAAAGGATTAAAAAAAGAAAAATAAGTTGAGCAAAATTGTCTAGCAAGTGGCATTTTAAGCACTGGTTCTCTTAGAAAAGAATGCAGTTTGCATTGCTTCAGTTTACACCTGAAATTCCGCTTGCATTTTTTAGCAAATGTCTCCTTGAATATATGAAGTGAAATATCTTTTTCTTCCCCAAATGGATAACTGCATTGAGTTTTTCCTTGTGTTTTTCTTAATAAATGCTCAAGTCCTCTTTACTTAGAATCACATAAATTTAGACCAAGTTCTGAGACTGTATTTAATCCTTTCATTTAAGGATGAGGCCCAGGAAAGTGCAGCATTGATATGATATTTCTATGGGTAAAATATGTGGAAAAGAAATAAGCCTTTATGTGAAAGTGCTTGAACTCTCTAGTACTCCTAAGTGCATGTTCTAACTTTACACAGAAACTGACATACACCCAGGGAAAGAGACATTCTACCACAAGAACAAAAGGAAGAAAAACATAGACAATAAAACCCAAGTGATGCAAGTGATGCAAGTTCCTGAATCACCAATCAGGGGTCAGCGAGAGCACATGACTAGAGCATATAATTTGTGTTTGGGAGGCTATGGTTTGATCCCTGTCTACCACAGAGCAGCCCCTCAGTACTTTCAGTGTGATGCAAAAACCAAGATGGATGGAAGGAAGGAAGGAAGGAAGGAAGGAAGGAAGGAAGGAAGGAAGGAAGGAAGGAAGGAAGGAAGGAAGGAAGGAAGGAAGGAAGGAAGGAAGGAAGGAAGGAAGGAAGGGAGGGAGGGAGGGAGGGAGGAAGGAAGGAAGGAAGGAAGGAAGGAGAAAGGAAGGAGGAAGGAAGAAAGGAAGGAAGGAAGGAGGACGGAAGGAAGGAAGGAGGAAGGAAGGAAGGAGGAAGGAAGGAAAGAGGAAGGAAGGAAGAAGGAAGGAAGAAAGGGAGGGAGGAGGAAGGAAGAAAGAAAGGGAGGGAGGAAGAAAGGAAGGAGGAAGGAAGGAAGGAGGAAGGGAGGAAGGAAGAAGGAAGGAAGAAAGGAAGGAAGGAGGAAGGGAGGGAGGAAGAAAGGAAGGAAAGAGGAAGAAAGAAAGGAAGGAAGGAGGAAGGAAGAAAGGAAGGAGAGAGGGAGGGAGGGAGGAAGGGAGGAAGGGAAAAGATAGAAGGAAAGAAGGAAGGGAGGGAGGGAGGAAGGGAAAGGATGGAAGGAATGAGGAAGGAAGGAAGGAAGGAAGGAAGGGAGAGAGGGAGGGAGGGAGGGAGGGAGGAAGGGAGGAAGGAGGAAGGAAGGAAGAAATAAGGAAGGAAAGAGGAAGGGAGGGAGGGAAAAGGAAGGAAGGGAAAGGATAGAAGGAAGGAAAGAGGAAGGTGGAAGGAAGAAAGGAAGGAGAAAGGAGGAAGGAAGGAAGGAAGGAAGGAAGAATGAAGGAAGGAGGAAGGAAGGAAGGAAGGAGAAAGGAAGGAATGAGGAAGGAAGAAAAGGAGGGAGGGAAAAGGAAGGAAGGGAAAGGATGGAAGGAGGAAGAAAAGAAGGAAGGAGGAAGGAAGGAAGGAGGAAGGAAGGAAGAAAGGAGAAAGGAATGAATGAGGAAGGAAGGAGGAAAGGAGGAAGGAAGAAAGGAAGGAGAAAGGAAGAAGGAAGGAGAAAGGAAGGAAGGAGAAAGGAGGAAGGAAGAAAGAAAGGAAGGAGGAAGGAAGGAGGAAGGAAGGAAGGAAGGAGGAAAAGGGAAGGAAGGAGGAAGGAAGAAAGGAAGGAAAAAGGGAGGGAAGAAGGGAGGAATAGAAAGAATAGAAGGAAGGAAGGGAGGAAGGAAGGACAGAAGGAGGAAGGAAGGGGGAAGGAAGAAAGGAAGGAAGAAAGGGAAGGAGGGAGGAAGGAAGGAAGGGAAAGGATAGAAGGAAGGAAGGAGGAAGGAAGGAAGGAGGAAGGAAGAAAGAAAGGAAGGAGGAAGAAAGGAAGGAAGGAGGAAGGAATGAAGAAAGGGAAAGGGAGGGAGGAATAGAAAGGATAGAAGGATGGGAGGAAGGAAGGAGGAAGGAAGAAAGAAAGGAAGGGAGGGAGGAACGAAGGAAGGAAAGGGATAGAAGGAAGGAAGGAAGGAGGAAGGAAGAAAGGAAGGAAGAAAGGAAGAAATGAGGAAGGGAGGGAGGGAGGGAGGAAGGAGGAAGGAAGGAGGAAGGAAGAAAGGAAGGAGAAAGGAAGGAAGGAAGGAAGAAAGGAGGAAGGAAGGGAGGGATGGAGGGAGGGAGGAAGGGCAAGGATAAAAGGAAAGAAGGGAGGGAGGGACGAAGGAGGAAGGAAGAAAGGAAGGAGGGAAGAATGAAGGGAGGGAGGGAGCAAGGGCAAGGATAGAAGGAAGGGAGGGAGGAAGAAAGGAGAAAGGAAGGA
Source organism: Suncus etruscus (assembly GCF_024139225.1). NCBI lineage: Eukaryota > Metazoa > Chordata > Mammalia > Eulipotyphla > Soricidae > Suncus > Suncus etruscus. The sequence goes on along the minus strand of NC_064868.1, from coordinate 73,744,117 downwards.
AGGAAGAAAGGAGGAAGAAAGGAAGGAAGGAAGGAGGAAGGAAGGAAGAAAGAAAGGAAGGAGGAAGGAAGGAAGAAAGGAAGAAGGAAGGAAGATAGGAAGGAAGGGAGGGAGGGAAAGAATAGAAGAATGAATGAAGGAGAAAGGAAGGAGGAAGGAAGAAAGGAAGGAGAAAGGAAGGAAGGAAGGAGGAGGGAAGGATGGAAGGGAGGGAGGAAGGGAGGAAGGGAAAGGATAGAAGGAAGGAAGGGAGGGAGGAAGGGAGGAAGGAAAGAGGAAGGAAGGAGGGAAGGAAGGAGGAGGGAAGGAAGGGAGTGAGGGAGGAAGGGAGGAAGGGAAAGGATAAAAGGAAGGGAGGGAGGGAGGAAGGAAGGAAGGAGGAAGGAAGGAAGGGAGGGAGGGAAGAAGAAAGAAAGGGAAAGGATAGAAGGAAGGAAGGGGAGGGAAAGGAGGGAGGGAGGAGAGTGAGGGAGAAAGGGGAGGAAGGGAGGAAAGGGAGGAAATGGAGGGGAGGGAGGGAAGGGTGGAAGGGAAGAAAGGAAGGGAGGGAAGGAAGGGAGGGAGGGAGGAAGGAAGGAAGGGAGGAAGGAGGAAGAAAGGAAGGAGGAAGGAAGAAAGGGAGGGAGGAAGGAAGGAAGGAAGGAAGGAAGGAAGGAAGGAAGGAAGGAAGGAAGGAAGGAAGGAAGGAAGGAAGGAAGGAAGGAAGGAAGGAAGGAAGGAAGGAAGGAAGGAAAGAAGACAACCTACTTAGAGAAGAATCACAGAGCTAAACCAAAGCATCATTAAACTGCCCTTGCAAGTCTCGGCATTTACCCAATGGGAGTCTTAAACTACAGCCACGTCATGGAACAGCATTGGCCTTGAAGAACCATTTCTACCTCCTCAAAAGTGCAATCCATTCAAATGTCAGTAATATCAATAGAAACTAAAGATTCTTCCAAACTCTAAATCTAGCAATTCATTACTAAGGGTTAACAAGCCTGTTTAACAAGTTCACTATTGTGTAATGTAAATGGATAATGATTATGTTCTCAGAAAAAATTATTTACTGATATACTTTTCATTTTAATATCCAGATACTTTAATTTTCTCAAATACAGCCACTCAGATGTTTTGTTCATCCATCAATTAAAAGAAACAGTTTTCTCTGCTTGTGAATATTTTTCTTTATATCTGATGGGGGTTCCTTTACCCTCTCTTCTTTTTATTTTTTGGGGAGGTCACACTTGGTGGTGTTCAAGGGTTAATCCTGCTTCTGCACAGAGCAATCATTCCTGGCTGGCTCCAGGGACCATATGGGATGCTGAGGATCAAACTGTGTTGACTACATGCCAGGCAAACACCCTATCAGCACTATACTATCTCTCTGGTACTTTTTTTCCTGCCCTTTCCTTTTCCTTTTCCTTTTCCTTTCGTTTTCTTTTCCTTTCCTTTCCTTTCTTCCTTTCCTTTTCTTTTTTCCTTTCCTTTCCTTTTTCCTTTCCTTTCCTTACCTTACCTTCCTTTCCCTTCCCTTCCCTTCCTTCCCTTCCCTTCCCTTTCCTTTCCTTTCCTTTTTTCCTTTCCTTTACTTTTACTCTCCTTTCTCCTCCCCTCTCCTCTCCTCTACATACCCTTCCTTTCCCTTCCCCTCCTCTCCTCTACCCTCTCCTCTCTTCTCTCTTTTACTTTTTTTCTCTCCACTCTTCTCCCTTCTCCTCTGCTCTCCTTTTATCTCAAGTGCCACACTCAATGCTCATTAAATTTTATGCCTTTACTGCCCAGAAAATAAACTTGTAAAAGAGGAGTGGGGCAACATAATTATCATCTCTCATTTTGTTGCACTTTAATTGTCTACATGTACACGAGAGCTTCTGCTGCAAGAATTGTCATAAAATTAATGTAGTAGAAATGAAAAGATAGTACATGGGTTAAGGCAATTGTCCTGCATGTGTTCAAGCCTATATCAATCCCCAGTAATGCCAGGGGTCAGTCCTAAACTTAGAGCCAGGAATAGTCCCTGAGTACCTTCAAGTGTGACCCACTCCCTGCTACCATCAAATGTAGAGGGAAGGAGATGTCTTCAGGTTTGAGCATGAAGAGGCACAGGTTGGATCTTCAGCACTGCATGGTGTCCAGGAGACACCTCTGAGCACAGATCCAGGAGTAGTCAGCAATCCTCCCTGGGTATGCCCCAGAAACCAAAACCAAATATAGAATTTCTGGTTGGAAATAAAAAAACAGCATAAATCCATTTACTCCCACTATTCCCTCAATAAATACATCTCTAAGCCCTAGAAATGATATAAAAGCTAATCAAGGGAGAACTCTAAAAGGTGCTAAGAAGAAAGTAAACTTATTTGGGATCTTAGGGCAGCAGGATATCTTGCTCTCCCTATGCAACATAAAAAGGAAGCCCAGTACCAAGTTTCCTGTCCCTCAGTCTAACAATAGAAGGCATCCCAAGGAGACTGATTCCTCCCCTAGACCCAACAACACTACCTCTGACAGTGTGGAGCAAGCCTGAAATCACCAGGAAATGGGGGGTGAGGAGATTAGAAAGTGTTCCATGTGCTAACCAGATCTGAGTCTCCGCTTCCCAACACCAAGACAGACCTCAGAAGCTGAATAAATCTTGGTCTAAGAAAACTACCTGTTTCCACCGACTCACTCAGAAACACATTGGAGATCATGACAAGAATGAAATGGGATCTAATAAAAGCAAGTAACTTGGTCCAGCAGGTCCCTCTGTCTCTCTGCAAGATTAATTTTATTCTTTCCTGACTATAGATCTCAAATTGGGCAACACAATATCGGATATCCAATCTTCAGAACCATGAGAAAATAAATGTCCATTGTGCAAGTCTTCAAACATATATTGCTTTGTCATGACAACCTGAGTGGGAAAATATATCCTAAAATATGTTCAAGTAAGCTATAGGCTGTTATTTACAAAAATACACTTTAAGTATAATGATAAAGCTAAGTTGAAAGGAAAAGCAGGGTGAAAGATACATCATGCAGTCAGTAATTTTAAGAAAAGTAGAAATGGATGCACTACTATTAGACAAAGTAGATGAGAGCCAAAGAAAATTATCTGAGACAAAAGGAGAATACTGTGTAATGATAAGAGGAACAATTTACCAGGAAGATATGATTATCCTAAAACATTCACACTCACACACACACAAACATACACCCACACACCAAAGAGTAAAGCCCCAACATATGTGAAGCAAAACTAAAAGAACTGAAAAAGATAAATATGCAAATTTAATTACAGTGGAATACTAGAAACCTCAGTCTCAGAAACATAAAATTACAAGACAGAAAATCAGCATGTACTAAGTAGAATTTCTCTGAACAATACAAACATCCAATAGGATTTAGATGACATTCAAAAATACTCCACTAACAAAAGCAGAATATTTATTTTTGAAGCACCCATGACACATTCGCTAAATAAACTATGCTGAACCATAAATTAGACCTCAACAAATATTAAAAAATCAAACTCATAGGACTATTTTCTATGAATTTTATGGAACTGATTACAGAAAGAACACAAGAAAAATTCTAAATACACTTCCAAATAATCTATAACTAAAAAGAAGACTTTTGTTTGTTTGTTTTTGGGTCACACCAGGCAGCACTCAGGGGTTACTCCTGACTCTACTCTCAGAAATCACTCCTGGCAGGCTCAGAGGACCATATAGGATGCCGGGATTCGAACTACCATCCTTCTGCATGCAAGACAAACGCTTTGCCTCCATGCTCTCTCTCTGGCCTCAAAGAAGAATTTTTTTGAAGAATTTTTTTAAATGGAAGCTTTTTTAAAATGGAAGCCAGATGTGGCCCAGTGGTAAAGCACAAATCTTGCATGTTTGAAATGCTTGGTTCTATCCTAAGTATCTCACCCTATTTTATCCCCAAAACACTGAATTTAAAAAAAAAGCACCTTGGGGCTGAAGCAGTGGAGCAAGCTGTAAGGCGTCTGTCTTGCATGCGCTAGCCTAGGACAGCCAAAAAATTCTATTCCCAGTACCAAATATGATCTCTTATGGGACCATAGTGATAGTACAACAGGTAGGGTGTTGGCCTTCCATGCAGCCAACCAGGTTCCATTTGGTCCACCAAGCACTGCCAAGAGTTAGTTATCACTGAGCACAGTACCAGGAGTAAGTCCTAAACACAGCTAGGTGTGACTTGAAAATTAAATAGCAAAACCAAAAAGCAAAGCTTTCCAATTTTTTTATGAAGCAAGTATTGCCCTAATATAAAAATAGAACACGCAGGGCCGGAGAGGTAGCATGGTGGTAGGGTGTTTGCCTTGCATGCAGAAGGACAGTGGTTCAAATACTGGCATCCCATATGGTCCCCCTTGTCTGCCAGGAGCAATTTCTCAGTGTAGAGCCAGGAGTAACCCCTGAGCGCTGCTGGGTGTGACCCAAAAACCAAATAAATAAATAAATAAATAAATAAATAAATAAATAAATAAATAAATAAAAGGACCACAAAAGAGAAAACTACAAACCTATATATTTCATGAAATATATATAATAACCAAACTAGTTTTATCCATGTATAAGGCTGATTTAACATTTAGAAATAAATCAAGTAAGGGCCACAGCGGTGGCACAGGACAGAGCCTGGCTCGTTTCCCCAGTATCCCATATGACCCCCAAGCCAGGAGTGATTTCTGAGAACATAGCCAGGAGTAACCCATGAGAGTCAACAGGTGTGCCTCAAGAAAGAAAAGAAAAAAAAAGAAAGAAAGAAAGGAAGGAAGGAAGGAAGGAAGGAAGGAAGGAAGGAAGGAAGGAAGGAAGGAAGGAAGGAAGGAAGGAAGGAAGGAAGGAAGGAAGGAAGGAAGGAAGGAAGGAAGGAAGGAAGGAAGGAAGGAAGGAAGGAAGGAAGGAAGGAAGGAAGAAAAAGAAAGAAAGAAAGAAAGAAAGAAAGAAAGAAAGAAAGAAAGAAAGAAAGAAAGAAAGAAAGAAAGAAAGAAAGAAAGAAAGAAAGAAAGAAAGAAAGAAAGAAAGAAAGAAAGAAAGAAAGAAAGAAAGAAAGAAAGAAAGAAAGAAAGAAAGAAAGAAAGAAAGAAAGAAAGAAAGAAAGAAAGAAAGAAAGAAAGAAAAGAAATCAAGTAGCTAAAAAATTGCAGGAAAGGCATATGACAAATTTTACTCCATTTCTGATAGAAAGCTCTTTCCACACACCAAAAAGAACTAAAACAACCATGTTGGCCCTGATGTGAGAGAAATGTTACCCTTATCCATTGTTAGTGGCAATGTTAACTGGTTCAACCCTTTAGTAAAACAATATAGACATGTCTCAAAGAAATAATATTGAGCTTCTATATGACCCAGAAAATTCACTTATTGGCATCTACTGTAAGGGCTCAAAATGCTATTCAGAAAAGACATTTGTCACTCCCATATTCACTGCAGTGCTGTTCATAACAGCTAAAGTCTTGAAACAATACAAGAGCACAAGAACTAGATAAAGAATCTATGGTATAGCATGAAGGGAAGAACCTGATCCTCACAGCACAGTTTTTTTCTAAATTAGTATCTTTATTTAAAATCTTTTTAGTAAAAACAGTGTTAGAGTGGAAATTGTTGTTTGCATAGGCACAGAAAAATATGGGGGCATGGGAAGGAAAAGCCTTGGCCTAAATACAAGGAGACCCTACCCCTGAAGTTTTCTGGCATAAGACCAACTCTAGGCTCCAGGCATACTAGGTTGTCCAACCCAAGTCATTGTCTGTAGTGCCAATACACTTTTATTTTTCACACAGTCACTGTTGTTGGTGTCTGATTTCTGTAGTTAAAGATCCTGGAATTTGTGCATATCCTACACTGAAGTCAGGATGATGTGAAGCATCCTCTAGTTTCACTTCACAATTAGAGGGCAATGCAGAGAGCCCTGCCCTGAAAGCAGGTAGTTGTTATTATTGTTAAGTCTTCTGGGTGTTAAGGGAACTCTCTTTGGAGTAGTTGATGCCAGGGCAGCGGTAGGGTCTTCCCTGGTAGAGGATTGTTCCAAGGTGATGTTATAGACAACCCTGGTTGTTTTGTAGATAGCACCCCTGGTTCAGGGGTGAATGGATAATGTCCTTTCCAGAAGGCATTTTTGTGTTGTGTTTTTGTGTTCCTAAGATATATCCCTAGGAGTAGTGTAGCTGGATCATATGGGAGCTCAATTTCCAGGTTTCTGAAGAATCTTCATATTGTTTTTCATAAAGGCTGAACTAAAATGCAGAAAAAATCTAACCACATGGATGTACATGGAAACTCTTTTTTTTCCAGAGACAATGGAGATGAGGGCTGGAAGGACCAGCCCACGGTATGAAGTTTACCACATAGAGTGGTGAGTGCAGTTAGAGAAATAACTACACTGACAACTATCATGTCAAGGGTAGTGAGTGAGAGAAATAGAATGCCTGTCTTGAAGACAGGCAGGGGGTGGGGGAAAAAGGAGATGGGAGCATTGGTGACCGGAAGTTTTCACTTTTGAAGGGGGTGTGGTATACTTTTATCACTGAAATCCAACTACAAACATGTTTGTAATCATGGTCCTTAAACAAAGATATATATAAAAAAAGAAACTATGGTATATATACACACTGTAATACTACTCGACTACCCCAAAAAGAAAAACCTTACCCTTTGCTGCTATGTGTATGCAACTGGAGGGAATAATGCTGAATGACATCATTTAAAGGGAGTGGGACATATATAGAGTGATCTCTCTCATATATAAGCTCCAAAGAAATAGGAAGGATATAACAAATGAACCAAAATAACAGAATTTGTGAACTGATCTACAGAACTAAACCTATGAATTTACCATGATGGGCAGGTAAGATGTAGTTTGCCAGGTATTCTGAGACAATGGTGCAGAGAAATGGTGTGGGGCATGATGTTGAAATGTTGTATTATAAAACTTTGTCATTGGCAGTACTGCAAATCAGTGCTAAAATAATTTTTGAAGATAAAAGCTAGAGAGATAGTGCAGTAGGTAAGGTGCTTGCCTTGCACACAGCCAATCCAAGTTGATCCCCAGAACCTCATGGGAACCCTGAGCCCACCAAGAGTATTCACTAAATTCAGAACTAGAAATAAGACCTGAACACTGACGAGTGTGGCCCCAGCCAAAAATTTAAATAAATAAAATCAAATTAAGATATTTTGGCAAGTTAGGGGCCGGAGAGATAGCATGGAGGTAAGGCATTTGCCTTTCATGCAGAAGGTCATCGGTTCAAATCCCGGCATCCCATATGGTCCCCCATACCTGCCAGGAGCAATTTCTGAGCATGAAGCCAGGAGTAACCCCTGAGCACTGCCGGGTGTAATCCAAAAACCACAAAAAAAAAGATATTTTGGCAAGTGAGGAATAGAGAGAATTAATATTAACTTGATAAAGAACACATACTAAGAAATCTACAGCTGGCATTGACAAAAATGGTGAAAGAATAAGTGTCTTCTCACTAAGATGGTTACTGTGCAAAGACATCAACTCTCACAAATATTACTAAACATACAAGAAGGACCAGACTGGGGCCGGAGAGATAGCATGGAGGTAAGGCGTTTGCCTTTCATGCAGGAGGTCATCGGTTCGAATCCCAGCATCCCATATGGTCCCCTGTGCCTGCCAGGAGCAATTTCTGAGCCTGGAGCCAGGAATAACCCCTGAGCATTGCCGGGTGTGACCCAAAAAACACAAAAAAGGACAAGATGATAAAGATATAAAAGAGAACCTAATAAGAAGCACTGCAGATTGCATGATTATCTTTGTAGACAATCACAAGGGATTAAACAAGAACAACAAAAACCTAAAATCAAAAACTTCCTGGCACTTAAAAGTGAATATGGTAATGTGGCACAGGATTGACTAAAATTGACCCTAACTAAAGTTCTAAGTCCTGAAACCAAACACATGGTCCATAAAGAGATAAACTGAAAGTTATCAAATCTTGAAAGTTTTTTGAGGGCTGCAGAGATAGCATAGGAATTACTACACTTGCCTTGTGTGAGAACAACCAAGTTTGAATTCCTAGCACCATATATCCCTGTGTGCTGCCAGGGGTGACTCCTAAATACAGAGATAGGAGTAGCCCTGAAAAACACATAGTGTGGGAAAAATTTATTTTAAAATATGTATTTAAAATTATTTAAAAATTATGTAAAAGGCTTTTGAAAGTCCATGCAAAAAGGAAAAAGATCTAGGAACTCCAAAAAATTTTGAAGATATCCAGTGAGGGACTATAATATATAATATACATATATATTAACTCTCAAGAATCAACAGTCAAATGGACCCAATTTTTAAGAAATGAGCAAAAGACTTAAATAGAAAGTATCCCCAAGAGGAGATACAAATGGCTGATAATCGCAGGGAAAACTATTCAATATCAGTAGGCATCAGGGAAATGCAAATTAACCATAATGAAACATCACTGAATGCTGCCCAGAATGGCTAAAATAAAAATAGTGTCAGCACTAAATGCTGACAAGGATGCAAAGAAACTGGATCACTCACACATTGCTAATGAAAATATAAAATGATACAGTCACCTTGGAAAACTTTCCAATAGTTTCATGTAAAATTAAAGGTATAAATATCATATAGACCAGCAATTGCATTCTTGGACATTTATCCCAGAGAAATAAAAAACTTATGTTGACACTAAAATCTGTACACATATGCTCCTATCAAAAGATTTTTGGTAATAGTAAAAATTATAGACCATTCAAGATATCTTTGCAGGACAAAGGGGATGCCTGGTAATACTCATTGGACTCCAAAGTGCTGGGGATCAAATTGAAGTCTTCTGAACATACAAATTTGCTCCATTCTTTTTTGCCATCTTCCCTGTCCTTTTGGAGAATGCCATGAATTGGACCCAGGGTCTCATATATGCAAAGCAAGTATTTTAACACTAAATTTTATGCTGGCCCTCCAGGAAGCTTTTTAATAAGTTAATGGTTAAACCAATTAAGATATATCTTGGTCATGGAATACTACTCAGCAATCAAAAGGAACAAACTATTGATACACACAACTTGAATGCCTCTCAGAGAATTATGCAAAGGGAAAAAGAGCCCGTTCCAAAAATTACATAATTCTAAAGGTTATTCTACAATATGTATTATATTCTTATTTCAATTTTTCATATAAGATAATTCCAAATTATTGCATAATCACAAACATTCCCATGTGAAATCATTTCTGAAGTTAAAAATTTTAGAAATGGAGAATATATCTTAGTGATATAGAAAGTAGAGGGATATGACGGGGGAAAGTGTGAGAGAGAAGTATATTTATCCAAAGCAACATTAGGAATCCTTGTGGTGTTGAAATCATCAGTATCTTTCTGTGGTGCTGGGTACAAAAATCTACACAGGTAATAAAATTGTACAGCACTTCATACACACACAAAAAGGTACAAGTAAACCTAGAAACATCTGATTACAATTGGTGAATTATACCAATGTCAATATTCTGGTTATTAACTAATTTCTTTGCAAAATGGTACTATTAAGGGCAAATATACAAAATATACAAGGGATCTCTGATTTTTATACCGATCTACAATTATCTCACTAAAATTAATGTCAGGGGACTAGAAAGATCATACAAAGGGTAAGAGTCTTGCCTTGCAAGCAGCCAACCCTGGTCTGACCTTAGCACCACATATGTTCCCCTGAGCATTGCCAGGGACTGCTCCTGAACACAGAACCTGAAATAACTTCTGAGAATCTCTAAGTGTGGCCCAAACCCCCCACCCAAAAATTTAATTTCAAAAAGCAAGTGCCGAAGTCCATACTATGCAAGCCATGGGGCAATAGTTGACCGTCCATTGGTTATACCGGAAAGACTCCAGAAGTCACAGTCTGGTTTCCAATTTTGATAATGATGTGCTACATTCCCTCTGTACCCACTGATGAACAACTAATTACTTTCACAAACGAACTGCTGTCTCTATCCATTAAAGTGGGGCTAATCCGTGTTAATTCACAAAGGCCCGTGGGTTTAATTGCCATTTGCTCTTTCACTCTAGACAAAAAAATTGTATGATTGTAATCATGAGAGCCAGAGAACAGAGGTATAGAGGAGTTGAATATTTATAAGACACTTAGTTGCAGATGTACCTGCCAACAGAATATTAAGTAGAACATTTGCTACGGTACCGAGTTTGGCTTGTGATTTGGGTATATCACCTCATATTAAATCTTTGTGTTTTCTAGCTCGCATTTCGCATCTGGTTTGTCTTTCAATCACGACCCCTGTAAATATAATTCAGAACATGTTTATTAGATTTGGGCAAGATAATGGTGACCAGAAACTGCCACAGACAAATCTGCCTGTGGGGTAGGGAAAATACAAAATGAACATCTTTAAGATGATGAGGCAAATAATTTCAAAATGATGTCTATATTCAGTTTCCAGGAAAGGACATTAAAAATGAATCACATGATGGGGAGAGAAATGGACAAGTGTTTCCATCTCTGAATCTATAGGAAGGTGTCATCCTGTGCAAGAGAATACAAATAAGGAGGTTTGCACACACTACAAACAGCTTGTGCTTATCTCATGATAAAAGCTGTGCTAACACAAGGAAATAATGTACAAGGGCAAAATCAAATTGCCTCTTAGCTGGGAGAGTCTATCAATAGAGAAGCTTTACTATCTGATCACTGCATGATGGACTTAATTATGGGCTGAACAAAAGCTCTAGAAAATACATAAACTGTATAATCAATGTCTGAATAGTTAGAAATGGCTAATTCATGAAGTAATTCAAAGAGCCTGGAGCAGTAAACACATTAATAAATCTTAGCAAGCCAATAAATCCACAGGTACAGGAACCCTATGGTTTTACTGTAGAGATTTCCAAGGATGGATTCAGTTCATATTAATACTATTCTTTTCAAAGAGGATTTCTCAAATGCCTAATAATTATTTATTCTGCCTACACCTTTAGGAAGACTTCCTCTGAGGACAGTGGCATATCAGAACAGAACCTTTGTTAGATCATTTATCTATGCTAAGTTTAGGAAACTGTACTCACCCCACTTAGAAAAGAACTTTAGTTCATGATCACTCCTACTGGTTTTACATAAAAAAATTAAAAATCAACTCCCATCACCAAACACTCCTTCAAAACAATCCTATGGGGATCCATGGCAGTCTCAACAGTGATGCAAGTCAAATGACTAAAATTCACAGGTAGACCCATCTTCTGGCTGATAACACTGGGGTACCCTCAGGAACCCCAGCGATGGGCCAAATCTTTGTCCTGCCAAAGCCCTGGCAGCCACACAGAACACGCTACAACTGCCACTATATAAACAACCCAACTTTACTTCTTCACGACTAAATTCCGAAGACACATGTCAACAAATCTTCCAGGTTCACTGTTCTGGAAAGAGAAAAATCTGGGGTCTTCTCAGAATGGTGGTAGGCAGCCTTCCCCCAACCCCATACTTCTAGAAGCACCAGCAAACACACCCACATCCTATATCCAAAGATATATAAGCTCATAGGTCCAGTTCCACAAATCCTGGAATTCCTGGAGTGAGCAGCTGCGTACACTGCCATCAACACCTCCAAATTCTTCAATACTGGCACCCCAGTGGGAAGCACAACAAATTAGATGAGAAAGTAGCATAGAAGTCAACTAATCTTAATAAACAAAAATAACAACACAAAAGGCTCATCTAGCAGCAAACAGCTAAAGCTTCAGAGGCCCTTGGAATAAGGGATCTAAGAAAAGAAAGCTTTTATTTTATTTTATTTTATTATTTTTAAATATGTTTTAATTTTACCATATGCACCTAAAATGTTTATATTAGAAATATCTACTGTAATAATTATTTTAATAAACAACTTTATCAATGTATTAGTAAATATGGTGTATCATTTTAAATTGAAATTATGATTTTACTTATTTGTTCTATAAAAGGACAAGCTATTGAATAGAAAAATGTATGCATAAGTCAAGTTATTATAGCAGTGTTTGCAACTGCACAAAATTGAAAGCAACTTAAAGTTCTTCAATATTTATTTTGTGCAATGCTTTAAAACTCATCCATAGAAAGAATATGCAAGGCTAAAAATGGATGTGGGAGATCTAAACGAACGAATGTGTTTATGATTTTATTAAATTAAAATAAATGTGTCTAGCTATTAGGTTGAAATAAATATGATTATTCACAATATGTATGTATATATTATTTTGACCTTTTAAATCTATTCACACCCATCTACATGAAAGCACTTATAACTCCGTAGGGGGAAAATCTAGAAAAAAAAAAGGTCTGTGGAGAAGATGCAGGATAAATTTTACTTGATACTTTATGCAGTTTTGAGTTTTTTGTTTCTTTTATTCACAATTGTATATATAATAGTGCATCTGTGATCTTTAAAAAGAAAAGTTACTCCACAACCAAAGTACTAATGACAAACAATCTTCCTATGATTATCATTATTTATAACTGTACTGTTTAAACATTTCTGACTCATCGCTACAGATAGTGCATACTTGTTTTTTAAACTCAGGTAGGGTTCATGATTTTCAAAAAATGTTCCCCAAATCCTTGTTCTCATGAATGTATAAGTATATACATATATAATTCATGGGTAAATAGATTTATTGAGATTTGTAACCTAGAAATGTGCTCATTGAAATTTATTTTTAAAGGTCATGATCCTTCGATAGATCATAAATAGAAATTTATTAGGCAAAAGCTGAAGCTAGACATGTTGTAATTATTCTATTGATTCATATATATGTTTCCCCCTAGTTTCCCAGATGTCATATGGCCAGATGAAGGTAAAGGAAATTCTAGACGTGACAGCTTCCTCAGTGGGCTGGAGGCAGTGACAACAACTTAGAACCTAATTTCCCCAGGTAAAATCACTGCCACCCCCTGAAAAAAATTCCCAGAACTACTATTTATCGGTTGGAGACCCTCTTTTCCTATCAAATACCCAAAACAGTGAAAAGACAATGGCAGCAATTGTCATACTATTTTAGAATAGTGATATAACTACTGGTATATCATACTGGTGTGATATAAATAAATAGTGATATAAACTACTGGCTATATTCTCAGATTTAAAAAAAAAATTAACCCTGTATTTATTTTGTGGGTGTGTGTGGGGTGGACCAAACCCAGAAGTGTTCTGAGGTTTATATTTTGTGTTGTCTTCAGGAGTGACCCCTGGTGGTGCTTAAGAGACCATATTCAGGGCCCAAGATTCAAACTGGGATGGGTAGGATACAAGTACTATATCTCTGACTCCTCACCTTACACCTTCAGCACATTGAATACGATTTCATCAATTTTCCCCCTACAGGAATTAGTTGAGTAGAAGAGCACTTGCCTTGCATGTTGAGACCCTGGGTTCAATCCTCAACAACACACACAAAAACCATTTCAAGGGCTATGGTGCCCCTCAAAAGTCATTCTAGACCCCAGATTAGGAGGCTTTTATTTTGATTTTGAAAGAACACTTAAGAAAACCACAAACTATGTGGTAATACTGTCCATCTCTCTTACTTGGTTGTTGTTTTAGCTGCAATCCTTACTTTATTCCCCTTTTTTCTTTCTTTCTTTTTCTCTTTTCATTCTTCCTTTCTTTTTCTTTATCACTTTCTTCCTTTGTTTTCTCTCTTTTTCTTTCTTTGCTACATTCAATCATGCCTAGGGCTTACTCCTGGCTCTGTGCTCAGGGGTCACTCCTGGTGAATTTTGGGGACCATAGGAGGTGCCAGGGATCAAACATGTATTGGCTGCATGCAAGATAAACATCTTAACCTGTTGAACTATACCTGTCGCCCCTGTTTCCTTTTCTAAACAACCTTCCAACCTTATTCTCTTGTTAAGTTGAATGACTATATCTTGTGCCTTCCAGGAATTAATCAGAAAAATAGGATGGGCTGAACATGAAAAAGAGTACAAAAGAGAGCTGGAGAAATGATTCAGAAGACTGGAACATCTACTTTGCATGCAGGACCCTAACCCTTGATATCTAACACCTCCTGCTCTTCCAAGTACAGCTGGAAAGCAACCTCTGAGGATCTCCAGGTGTGGTTCTAAACAGCAAAAGAGTGGACAAAATAGGAAAATAAATTATTTCCTAGCACTTGAACATGTTAATTCAGTTTGGCTATTTACCAGCAAAAGTGGTGAGAAAGGCATGACAAGCAATTTGTTTGCAAGAATGGATTTTCAAAGACCGCTGCTAAGTGTGTGGATTTAGTGCAGCTATTCTTCTGGTTCTTTCCATCAAAAATAAAATGACTTTTGGGGGCAGAGACATAGTACAGAGGCTATAGCAAATGAGGTGCGCTTTTACACTTAACCTACTAGTCTTTCGCTCAATTTTGTAATCAGGGCAAGCTAGAACAACTCTCTCTCATTTTAAGGTTTTTAAAATGAGAAAAGTCAAATGTCTATAGGAAGTAGCTTTAAAGAAAAGATTTCATTATCTTTGGATTATCCTGATATCAAAGAAATAAAGAAACTACCTGGCTAGAATCTCACCAAAACATCAGCTTCAGGGGCCAAAAAGTGTGAGAGTACAGGAATTAAGATGCTTGTCTTGCATGTGATGGACCCTAGTTTGATCCCCAACACCATATATACTATCATAAGCCCCGAGTTTAGGAGGACCCTCCCCCAAACTGTGAGACATTAGGCATGTAGCTAACCTAATGCATCAAGTCAGGAAATCAACCCCCATTTAGAAAAAAAGTGAACTTTTCAGGAAATAAGAAAAAGCTGTATATTGATGCTGTTTTCACTGACTTTACCCAAGCTTCCAAACTTCTGCTGGTTACATAGAAGAAGATATTTGAGGGGACAGACAGGGAGTTAGATGGAGGGGGAAATCCTTCCTTTTCTTTTTAAAACTGAAAGGGGGAGATTCATGTGTTGTTATGTAAAGTCCATTATCTTATAAGAGCATCATTCTAAACAGTTTTCCACATCATCGCTACTCTCAAAAGAAAAATGACTCAGTTTATTAATACTATTTCCCACCAAAAGAAAGCTTTGCTCTTTAGTAAAATGTCTGATTCTTAAACCAAGCAGGGACAGTACAAGATGAGCCTGTCACATCTCATAGTACTAAAAAGTAAAGAAGTGTTCAGAAAATGATGTGAACGTGTCATCAGGACATAAGAACCAAATTGAAGGACTCACTCCAGTCAGCTCTGGGCTTGTGTTAGCATCAAATTCATTCTAATATAAATATATAAACCAATGTAGGAGTAAATAAGGAAATATAAAAGTAAAAACATATTCCTTATAATAAAATGCTATTTAGTAAAGAGATGCAACTGATGGAGTTTGTTCTAAAAATGCTATTTGGACCTGAGATAGTACCATGGGTATGGCCTTTCATGCAGTCTTTCATGTGGCCTACCTCTATTTGGTCCCCTGCACCATACACTGTCTACTGAGTACCATCAGAAATGACCCATAGCATAGAACCAGAAGTAGCCCCTGAGCACCCATGTGACACTCCTCCACCTTTGCAACTTTCATAGTAATAAATAATTGAGACAAGAATCATCAGTAGATGTACCAAGACTTGGTAAAAAAAATACTTTGATAAGAATGGGATGTTTACACAGTCTCCAAGGGTCTCTCCAGAAAAGCTACTTAATTCATTACAAGGGAAAACAGTAATTTTAAAATGGAGAACTCTTAGGGATCCACATCTATCAAGTGATCAAAGATATCAGCAGCAGTAATGGAACAAATTGGTATCACAAAACACAAAAAGATCAATGATCCTATCCAGATGAGAATCTTAAATATCTTAAGAATCTTATATATCTTAAGATACATAAAAATAATTACATGTGGGACTGGAGAGATAGCATGGAGGTAAGGCATTTACCTTGCATGCAGGATGATGGTTTGAATCCTGGCATCCCATATGGTCCCCCAAGCCTGCCAGGAGCAATTTCTGAGCAGAGAGCCAGGAGTAACCCCTGAGCACTGCCAGGTGTGACCCCCAAACCAAAAAAAAAGAATAATTACATGCATAATAATAATAAGGAGAAGAAGAATTACATCTAATTAATTTGATGTGTAGCATTGAACTTGGTCCTAGACCAAGATAAATAGCTATAAACATTTTAAGAAAAATTGGCCAAGTTTGAATTATGTTTGAGGTACTGTGTCCAAATGAACGTTCTTGGTTTCAGGTGTTATACTGTTATTATGCATGAGAACCTCTTTAGTCTTAGAAATATGTACTGATATATGTAGGGCTAATGAGATATGATGTCTGTATTTTACTCTCAAATTATTGAGAACCATCTGTGTACTATATCCATGTGTGTATATCTACCTTATGTGCACGGAGGGTGGGGGAAAGAAGAGAATAACAAAACATATTGGGAAAATGCCACCAGTTGGCAAATCTAGGTAAAGTATATATTAAAGTTTTTTGCCCTATTATTGCCACTGATCTCTAAGTTTGAAATCACACCCAAATCAAAAAAGAGAGAACACAATTTTCTCTACACTAACAAATAGATGACAAGGGTTATAAAAATAATACAAGATCTGGGAAAATACCTTACAGGTATTTACAGGACTCAATTCCCAACACCTCATTCCCCCACCCCATATCCACTACCTTGCTGGGCCTAAGCACTGAATAATCTGACCTGTATTTCAAGTATTATTAAAAGTGGCTCCAAATTGCCCTAAAGTCTTCTTAGGAGCCTCCCCTCAACTGACAACTTTGGGGACCTCTGAGGAAGACACAGCCTTGTGTTAGGAGTGGCAGACTTGAAGTCTTCTGCAGCACCATTACCCTCGCTAAGATATCAATTCACCAGTTACTCACAGCAGTGCAGTCTCCTGTCAGCTGTAGGAACGATCTTGTGGGCAAGCCACACACTTTTTTCCCAACTAACAACATTGCCGCTTGAACATGTCGTGAGCTTCTTGCTGTCCAGGATGTGGTCCCAGAGTTGAAAGTAGTACAAGCTGCCGGTGAAGGTCTGGATCACCCTCTTCAGTGGGCTGTCCTCATTTAGGAGATAATGTCCTAGAACTAGAGTCCCATTGGGTGTCAGCTTCTGTGAGCGATTCATCATAACCAGGATCCTTTCTTTGTTCAGAAAGAGCTCGAAACGGCCCTTCATCCCGTCCCACATCAAACACAGTCTGTGCCACCTAAAGGGACTCAGGTGGTAATGGATATAAAAGATCTTGCCCAAGTTGTAGATAATTAGCTGTTTATGGTCACCAGCAAGTCCAAGGTCAATGGTTTCTCGTCCCAAGAAGGTGTTATTAATAATATAGGAGAAGGCCATCCAATGACGTGGGATGACACTCATGAACTTCAGGTCAGTGCATGCTGTGAATCGGCTGAGTTCAGGAACGGTCTGGGTCAGGGTTACATATGTGTCTGCTCTGCCGTAAAAATCCAGCCTTTTTCCTTTCAGTGAAAGGGCATCTGTCCAAATACCAGGAAGCATCGAGAGAGAGAAAACAAAAGCAATTTCCATTGTGAAAAGTCATACTTTTTTAAAACCATATTATCAAATCAAGGTGATACAATATTATTCTCAGTCGATAGCAATACAAGATGTTAAACTAGCTGCTGAACAAATAATCATATCTGTTTGATATTGGCATTGGGATTCATTTTGTTCTTCCTAACTATATTGTGCCTGGGCTAATATGCAGTTAGTGTTCTCTGAGTACACACCAGCTGGACAATTTCAGGAGGTGGTTAGAAGTGTGTGACTAGTAGGGAGATCAAGGAAGAAGCCAAAGGAAAGGCAGCTTAAACTAAAAATTTGTCACACATGATCTGCACCCATATAATCAAAAGATAACTATATCCATCTACCTAACTGCCTTCTTAGATTCATAGTACAACAGCAATTTATTTTTCCAGTGTCTTTTCCTGTTCCAAAGTACCTTATTTATTCTATCCTTGGAGACTGCTACTACTGAAAGACACCAACAAAGACCATAAGAGTGACTGGTAGGACAACTCCAGTCACTCCTGGACTTCTGCTGGCAGTAAAGGATGGGAGAAGAGGCACTGCTCTGAGTGTAACCTGATTCCCTCCTTTTATAGCAGTTCAAGGCACTTGTACTGGTCATAGGTTCAGTTATCCACTGGTTCCTGAGATAGACAGCCTGGATTGAAATCCCAGCTCTGACTCTCATCAAACAGGGCAAGTAATTTAACCTCTTTGTACCTCAGTATTTGTTTCCAGAAAATGGAAATTCAGGACCATTGTAGTCTGCACGCACTACACAAGGAGCCACCAGTTAATTACATTAGTGTCGATTCTCTAAAAGCCGCTACTTAGAGGCTGGCGCGGTGGCGCTAGAGGTAAGGTGTCTGCCTTGCCAGCGCTAGCCTAGGACGGACCGCGGTTCGATCCCCCGGCGTCCCATATGGTCCCCTAAGCCAGGAGCGACTTCTGAGCTCATAGCCAGGAGTAACCCCTGAGCATTACCGGGTGTGGCCCAACTTACTGATCTTAGATTATTTGAAGATGAAGTGTGATGATGTATATTAAAACCTCAAATAGGATATTGAAAACCTCAGTGTCTAAAAGAAAAAAATGGGAAGAGGGAGGCAGAAAGATAGGGAGAAAGAGAGATATTGGTAGAAGAAAAATTCCTGCCACAGAGGCAGATGGGGAGAGGGCAGGGGGAAGGTTGGAAGGGAAACTGCAAACATTAGTGTAGGCAATGTGCACTGGTAAAGGATATTGTACATTGTATGACTGAAACTCAATCATGAACAATTTTCTAACTGTGAAAAAAAACAACTTTATTACAAACAACCTTGTAACTGCAGTGTTTAAATAGAGTAATTAAAAAACTCAAACAGGGGCCGGAGCAGTGGTGCAGCAGTAGGGTGCTTGCTTTGCACGCGCTAACCTAGGATAGATCGCATTTGATCCCCCAGCATCCCATATGGTCTCCCAAGCCAGGAGCAATTTCTGAGAGCATAGCCAGGAGTAACCCCTGAGCATCACCAGATGTGGCCCAAAAACCAAAAGCAAAAAAATTAAAAAAAAAAAACCTCAAACATGTAATGAGTAGGTTTTTAGGGCAGAGAGGGGTGGATATCAAACTCTGGGCCGCATACATGCAAAGCACGGACTCCACACTAAGCTCTATCACCAACCCATGTGATCTTTTGCTGGACAACTTAGCAATATCTATGAAAATCTGAATCAAGTATTATACAGGAAACTGTTTTATTGTTTGGGGGCCACATCCAGTGAAACTCAGTGATTAGTCTTGGTTCTACACTCAGGAATAACACTTGGTGGATGCAGAGGACCAAATGGGATGTCAGCAATTAAACCTGGGTTGTCAAAGTGCAAGACAATCACACTACATACTGTACTATAGCTCCAGCCTCACAGAAAACTATATTTTGTGTATTATTTAACAACCCCTCTTGATACTCAGGAATCACTCTTGGCTTAGAAGGATCAGGAGATGACAGGCAAGGTTGGTTGCACACAAGGAAAATATCCATATCTATGGCCATTTTTAGAAAATTATTGAAGAATGGGGATGTTGCTCTCCCAAACGTTATACCTCAGGTCATCAAGAAAATATCTGAGGACTGACAAACATGCAACTATTTCCAGTCCCAGCATAGTCCAAGATGAAACAGAAAGAGCTTTAAGGCATTATAGAATTCCAACTTCTCCCTGAATCAAGAATGTAACCATGGAATAGCTGGTGACAACATAGTACACAGGTAGGCAGGAAGAGGCTCCTTCCTTGCTTCTGGAAGAAGTGCCCCTCTAATGAAAATTTCTAGATAATTATCTAGTCTTAAGGGACGTCTGTCTCTCCATCCTTCCTCTAAACATCTTACAAAAGTAAATAAGTGCATACCTGCCTCCCAACTCACAACCACATGTACATATGTTTGAATACACATATACATGTGTGTGCTACATCTCATTCTGTCCACCTGCCAGAAAGCTATTTCTGAGCTGTCCCTGAAGACATACATAAGCCACATCTGTCCCTAGCTTATGTGATAATATTATCTTATCTTTCACATACCTAATAAATCATGAGCTAGTCCCATAAAATCATAATTTCTATGGAATTCAAGCCTTTATTATAGTTGGTCAACATTGCTTCTCTATTCTGCCTTGCAAAACAGCATTTGAGAACAAATTTTATTGTGAGCATAAATCTCCAAGACTTATTTGTACATTAAAAGAGAATGCATGATAATTTTGTGTAGTCTATCAGGGCCTCTTCTCTCAGCAATACATTTATAAAAAAAAAAAACTAACTTATGAAGGACCTGGTTATACAGACCCAGGAACCTGAGACCAATAATATAAAAAGATGGCCTTATTATTTTTAAATCACATGTTACAACAGTGAAAGGTGCCCTTTTGGCCTAATAGAATGATAGCATTTTAGATAGACAATATCTAGTACTGACCAATCTATGTAGAAACAAGCCACTTTAATACAGTATGAGTAGGAGTAGCAATTAGCAATCTGAATTCTCTCCTGCTTGCTCACTAACTCACTCACTTTCTCCCTAGCAATTTGCCAATACTTACAAGCATTCTAATTTTTGTGTACTTTTGATCCCGCAACAATTCCATTTTCATTGATTTATTATTGACAAATATACACAAAAGTATATAGCCATGCAAATATCAGGATATTTATAGCAGCCTTGCTTGTATTGGGGAAAATAGAAAAATCTGTATGACGATCGATAATGGACTAGAGAGACAGCTTTTACTCTAACAATGGAATAATCAAGCAAACAAGGCAGATCTGTGTAGTCATGGAGACATGTTCAGGGTTAAATATTATATAAAATGATAGGTGTGTTAAGTATAGATACAGTATTTTCCTACTGTAAAGGTGCCAAAGAAGATGCTGGAGAGATAGTACATCAGGTAAGGCATTGTCCTTGCATATAGCCAACTCAGGATCAATCCCCAGCACCCCACATGATCCCCTAAGCACAATCAGTTGTGAAGACAGAGCCAGAATTAAGCCATGAACATAATCAGATATGCCCCCAAGCCCTCTGAATAATTAATTAAAATTATAGAAAATATATTTTATACATACACATAAGATCTAAAAGCACAGATATTAAACAGTTGAGGATACTTGCAGGAATGAGAATGCCAAGGACAGAGAGAAATAGAGGGGAGAAGTAAGGTGAGACAGGCAAGGGATAACAGGGGCAATGATCAGGGACCTTGAATATGCCAGTAATGTAGAGGTGAGGAAACACATCAGAAACATTAGGGCCAACATTATTGTTAACATGGGACTCAAACTAGAAAGTTAAAAATAAGTCTGCTAAGGAGGCAGAGGGTGTTCTTTGTATGACTGAAACCCAACTACAACCATGTTTGTAATTACAGTGTTTAAATAAAGATATTATTTTTTTTAAAAGGAGGCAGACTGTTGGAAGGGGTTTGGAGAGAGCTTTGGGACATTGATGGAGGGACACTGAGGCTTGGAGTAGGTTTGTGGTTGGAACACTGTATGACTGAAACTCTATTATTAACAGTTTTGTAAATCACAGTGACTAAATTGTATGATGGTTGGAACTGATCACTTTAGCAAATAACCGGGTGTTGGATGGAGCTAAGTGATATGCATGATATCCCTCCATTAAGAGTAGTGCAAACTACAGTGCCTAAAAAGAAAAATAAAGGAGAGAGTTAAATGCCTGCTCCAAAGGCAGGCAGGGGGAGGGAACCAGGCACACTCGTGGTGAGAAATGTTCATGAGGGAAGGCTGGTGTACACAAACTCAATCATGAACAACTTTGTAATCATAGTCATTAAATAAAAAGAAAAAATTGTAAACATTTTATCATAAAACATATAACCAATGAATATAACAGATGACATCCCCATTAACTCTTCACCTTTAACATATTTCTACTGTTAATGCTGATAAATAACAAATCTTTATATATAGCAGAAATAAGTTAATTGTGTTGCCTTATCTAATTTCTATCAAGTAAAATGTCAAACAACTTGTATTTTAAAACAATAATAAAATGTTTAAACAATTGAGAATTTGAGGCAGGAAGGATAGTGGAAAAAGGCCTTTGCTTTGCATGTCAAAAAACCTGGTTTGATACCTAAGAATTCCACATGGTCCCCTGATCCCAGAGTCAGGAGTGATCCCTGCTCACAAAGTCAATAATAGACACTGAACACCATCATGTGTGCCCCCAAAAAATAAAGAAATGAAAACCTTTAGGAATGTAACTTGAGGGGCCGGGAAGGTGGCGCTAGAGTTAAGGTGTCTGCCTTGCAAGCGCTAGCATAGGATGGACCTCGGTTCGATCCCCCGGCGTCCCATATGGTCCCCCCAAGCCAGGGGCGATTTCTGAGCACATAGCCAGGAGTAACCCCTGAGCATCAAATGGGTGTGGCCCCCCCAAAAAAGTAACTTGAAGGATCTTCACCTTTTGTGTAGCTTATTATAGTAATATTTTCAGGTTTGATATAATTCTATATTCATAATCAGAAAAAGAATAAGCAGATGCATAGAAAAGATAAATGTATAGATAATGGGTAAGTGATAGATAAAATGAATAGATACATAGATGATAGGCTGATAGACAGATAGGTCGATAGATGGACAGATAAACACATAGGTAGATAGATGACAGATATAGATAGATATATAGATTGATAGACCAATAGATGGATAGATTAGATGGATAGATGATAGATGGATAGATAGATAGATAGATAGATATAGGTAGGTAGGTAGATAGATAGATAGATAGATAGATAGATAGATGATAGATAGATAGATAGATAGATAGATAGATAGATAGATAGATAGATAGATAGATAGATAGATAGATAGATAGATCCACTATTTGCTGTACTTGAGATTCTACAATCAATTCTGTTATATACAAGCAGAGTGTGGTGCAATAGAGTTCAGTGGCCAGAGATGTGACTCAGTATGAGTTTCCCATCAGATAGGCCCTGAGTTCTATTCCTTAAACCACCCCCTCCCACCCACCCCACCTACATCTAGATATGCACACACTTACACACACATAAAAGCCGGATTTGACTAGTCTCAATTTTGCCTCTTACTGGATAAAGGAACATAGACAAATCATGTACTGGAAAGTTTTTAGGACAGAGGCCAGTATCTTGTGAGCACTATAGGAACATTATATAAACTCATCAGGACTCTGAACTCCAGTGAGATGGAAGAATAATTACCTGGGTCCCAGGGCCACTGTACAAGATGAAGCAATAATCATGAACATGCTGTGGAATGTGAGACTGCTTATAAGCCCTGAGGCCCCACGCAAATGTCAGTTGCCATGTTTACCTTTGTTACCATGAGATGCCTCTCTCTTCTCCCACAGCCCCTTTGACACTCTCCCATCTGCACGGAATCAGCTGCAGCTGGGTGGTGAGGAGGCAGGTCAGAAGCTTTGTCCCCCTGTTTGTTTCAAGCAAACAGGGCTCTGTGCTGGGCCTCCCCAGGGTCTGCTTCAAAGGCCACATGTGTCTGCATATGATTCAACTATCCACTGCAGATGTCTGCTTGGATGTCAAGTCTAAATTCCAGGATTGTTCCCCTAAAGCATGTTCTCTCCTAGTTTTGTTCCTTGATATCTCTTCACCTCTATCGTTCTTTTTTATTTTAAGTTACATTTATTGTTTCCCCTCTTTAAAAAATGTAGACTTCTCCCTCTACACACACACTCATCATTCAATAAGTGACACTGTCTGTTCTTTGGAAAAGAAAATGTGGAAACTATTGGAAAGTAAAGAAATGAGAAATATGACAGCTGAATTCTTCCCCCTAGAAAAAAGTACCATCAACATGTTGATATCATTTGGGGGGGTTATTTTTAGTGTGGGGCCATACCCAGCATAACTCAGGGCTTACTTCTGACTGTGCTCTGAGATCATTCCTGGGTGAGTGGATGAAGGGGGATCAGGCCCAGGATGGCTCTGTGCAAAGCAAGTGTCTTAACCACTCTACTGTCTCTCAAAAACCTTAATATTATTCTTTGTGATTTTTCCCTTGAGCACAAGATTCCCTCGTTGCTATTTGGCTGAGATCACACTATAAGGAAAATATGATGCCCCTTTTCTTGTTTAAATCTAGGGCAAGTGTCTTCCATATTAGGAAAATCCATAAGCTTCATATAAAAGAGTCATGATACAATTGCAAGAGTGTCAGATCTTTTAGAAAATAGATGGGCGGGCTGGGGCCCCAACCAGTAGTGCAAGGGATAAGGTGTCTGCCTTGCCTGTGCTAGCCTAGGACGGACCGCCGTTTGATTCCCTGGTGTCCCATATGGTCCCCCAAGCCAGGAGCGATTTCTGAGTGCAGAGTGAGGAATAATCCCTGAGCATCACCGGGTGTGGCCCAAAAACCAAAAACCAAGAAAAAAATAGATGGGTGGGGCGGAGAGATAGCACAGTGGTAGGGTGTTTGCTTTGCACACAGCCAATCCCAAACCCAAATTTCTCTTCCCACTTCCTGGTTTCTGTTTTGTGACAACAAATCGAATCCCAGCATCCCATATAGTCCCCCATGCCTGCTAGAAGCAATTTCTGATCCCAGAGCCAGGAGTAACTACTGAGGGTTGCTGGGTGTGACCCAAAATCAAAAAAAAAAAGAGAGAGAGAAATGGGTGGCCCCCTCCCACCATTATTCAACATGGAAATGGAAGCATAAAGTTTCTGTGCTTAGCCTAGTAACAGGGTGCCATGAATTGAACTCAGGGGCCCAATACTCAAGACATGTACTTTACCACTTTAACTATACTACTGTAGCTTAAAAGGTATTTTCTTTCACACCTAGTTGTGCTAAGGGATGACTCTTAGCTTAGTGGTTGATAGTGATATTGGAGGTGCTCATGGGAGGATGCAGTGCCAGCGATCAAACATAGGGCCTTCAACAGACAATGCATGAGCCCTTTAAACCATCTCCCTAGTCCTCTAAGAAGTATATTTTTAATTGAGTTAGTATTGGTTTACACAGTTTTTAGTTTTAATTTTGAGCCACACCCAGTAGTGTTCTGAGATGACTCCTATCATGTTGCTCTAGGATTGCTCCCGATAGTATTTGAAGGACCATGTGAACTGGGGATTGAACCTGGGCCTCCTGTTGGAGCTATTTTCCAGGCCCTAATTTATAACATTGACTAAATTTCAGCGCTACACCTCTATACAAGTCATGCAGCCATTTTTTAGCATACTAGTCACCTACAGGGCATGTATACAATGGTGATCCTGATATAGAACCTGAGTGGGCCATGGCTATATCAGTTGGGTTTGGATATTAAAACTCTGTGAGACAGACAGAATAAGAGTATCTTCTAGATCTCTTTCTTGGAACTATTTCAAAGGACTTTATGAGAGGGAAGCATGACTAGACCACACCATTCCTGCCACCACAGGTCTAGTTTTCATACAACTGACCCCTCATACCTACTGCTATTGACTGCACTGCCCCATTTTATTAGTAATGAGAAAGTTCACATAATCCAAGAGGCATCCTTTGGACCCTTTTCAATTGTACAATGATGTGGTATTGAGTAGGTTCATAATGATAGAAAAGCACCTCTATCTAATTTCAGGACATTGTTGTCACAAAACAGAAACCAGGAAGTTGGGAGGAAAATTTGGGTTTGGGAGGTGGATTAGATGTGGCAACAAGGGGCCAGAGCACCACAACAGGAAGGGCATTTGCCTTACATGTGGCCAACCTGGGTTCAATCCCTGGCATCCCATATGGTCCCATGATCCCACCAGGAGTAATTCCTGTATGTAGAGCCAGGAGTAACTCCTGAGCACAGCCGAGTGTGGGTCAAAAAGAAACCAAAATTATATATCACTGAAACTCAATCATGAACAACTTTATAACTGTTTATCTCACGGTGATTCAATTAAAGAACTTATTAAACACAAAAGGCTAAATTTAAAAGTTAACACCATTTTATAGTAAATAAACAAAGAGGTAGCAACAGGAAAGTGGTGGGTGGCTTTACACTTTGGTGGAGGAAAGGCAGTAAATTGTTAGACCAAATGCATAAACAATTACCGGATTGGCAACCATGCTACCTTAATAAAATTGAGATAGGAAAGATAGGAGAGGAGTTTAGTTACTTGCTTTGTGTGTGGCCAACCTTAATTGAACTCTAACAATGCAGATAGTCCCCTAGTACCACCAGAAGTGACTCCTGAGCACAGAGCCAGGAGTAAGTCGAGAGCACAGCAGATTCTGACCCCAAAACAAAATCAAATCAAAGGTAATTATAAGAAAGAAAATCTCAGCCCCCCAAAAAAATCTCAGCCCATTAAGGAGATACTCATCCTTTATGACTCCCTCAACTTCTGGCAACCACTGATCTGTTTTCTTGCTCTTCAGTTTTGCGTGTTCTAGATGTTTTGTATCAATAAAGCCACACTGTATGGACATTGGCACTAGGATGATCTTTGAGGTGCTCTCTGGGGCTTAGACACTTCCTGGGGTCACATTCTTGGGTAGTACTGTATATTCATATTCTGTGCTTGAAGAAGGTGACAGCAGTACTCACATATATTTACTCACTAAGGGTCACACTGTCTATGTCCCTTTGTTGTGCTAATCACACACACCCAACAGCAGTATGGCTGGAAATAACTTGGAGTTCCGGGAATCACAGGCAGCAGAGCTGCCAGGATTTTCTTGGTCATATGTGGCAATCCTAGGGATCAAACTCATTACCTCATGTTTGAAAGTAAGGCATTTAAATACAATGGCCTCCTACTGGGGTTAGGGGGACCATATGTGGTGTAGGGGAACAAACTAAGGAATATGCTAGGTAAGCACTTTAATCCCTCTACTATCTTGCAGCCTTTTTTATTAGCTGATATTTTATTTTAGAGTCACACAGTGGTGCTCCAGGTTTACTCATTGTTCTGCACTCAGGGATCACCCCTGGCAGAAATCAGGGGACCATATCTGATGCTAAGGATCAATGCAGGTCATTCATGTGCCAGAAAAGTGCCCTACCTACTGTACTTTCTGATAAAGACCATAGAAGTGGCACTACCACAGACTTGGCTTCGACTGTCAAAGTCAAGAACTCAGCATAGTATTAGCACATAGTAGGTCACTTTTAAGTAGCCACTGAACTAGTCACTGAAGGGCTGTAGGATGGAGGATGTTTGGTAGAGTAAAACTATTAGGAATGTGGGGGGAGCTTTTGGCATTGCACTAGCACTTCTGGAAAGCAAACTAAACTAATTTAATTTTTGTTTTGGGGAACTTTTGGCAAAAGGTCTGGGAAAACATTATATCCCTAACAAACACCAAGGCAATAAATACAATTCTTTATTTTTTAACGAACACAGCTTTTGTACACGTACTTTACCATGGAGCCACAATCTGTTGAGAAAGATATTGAGAGGGCTGGAGAAAGAGCTACAGAAGCTGAGCATGGGCTTGACATGCAGGAGGCCCAAATTTTGTTCCTGACACTGCGTGGTACCCTGAGCACTGCCAGAAATGACCCCTTCCCAAGCCCAGTGCTGGGAGTAGCCCCCTAGCACCAAATCACCACTGGGTGTGGCTAAAATAAACAAAATAAAACAGCAAAATTCAGTAATCAGGAGCCATAATGATAGTGCAGAGAGGAGGGCCTTTTCCTGACCTGGGTTCCATCCCTGATATCCTATATGGTCTCCTGAGTCCACCAAGATAGATTCCTGAATTCAGAGCCAGGAGTTAACCCTAACAAAAAAAAGTGAGAAAAATATTAAAAAATCTCATGAGGGGCCGGAGTGATGGCTCAGCAGTAGGGCGTTTGCCTTGCACAGGGCTGACTCAGGACGGACCACGGTTCTATCCCCCAGAGTCCCATATGATACCAAGCCATGAGCAATTTCTGAGTGCAGATTCAGGAATAACCCCTGAGTATCACTGAGCATGGTCCAAAAATAAAAAAAAAGTCTCATGAATAATCTGAAAGGTTTCTGACATTAATTTTTCTCCCTTCCCCTCTATTGTTGATGAAGGGGTTTTGTTTGTTTATTTTGTTTTGTTTTGTTTGGAAATATAATCAGTAATACTCAGGGAGATATTCTGGTTCTGTACTCAGAAAATATTTCTGGCAGTGCTTGGAGGACTGTATAAGATGCCAAGTATCAAACTTAGGTTGGTTTCATGCAAGGCAAGTAGTCTATCTACTGTACTATGATCTGGCTCCTTATTGTTTTTTATGTTATTGTGATGACCAGAGATCACATACACACACCTGATTGTGGTGCTCACATGTTTATTTTTTGTTTGGTTTTAGATTTTTTTGTTGTTTCTATTTTGTTTTGTTTTGCTTTTGCCACACCCAGCTCTGCTTAGGGCTTACTTCTGGCTCTGTGAGTGGGGATCACTCCTAGAGGGGCTCAGCAAACAATATGGAATGCTGGAAATTAAACCCAAGTCAACAGCATGCATGTCAAATGCAGTATACTCTGTACTATCTCTTCAGCTCCAGTGCTCATTCATTTCATTGTGGTGCTCATCGGGGACCGTGCATACTCAGCTGTGGTACTCACTGAGCTTCGATCCTTTTTTTTTTTTTTTTTTTTTTTGGTTTTTGGGCCACACCTCGCGGTGCTCAGGGGTTACTCCTGGCTGTGTGCTCAGAAATAGCTCCTGGCAGGCACGGGGTGGGCCTATGGGACACCAGGACTCGAACCAACCACCTTCGGTCCTGGATCGGCTGCTTGCAAGGCAAATGCCGCTGTGCTATCTCTCTGGGACCCACCTCGATTCCTTTTTAATTGTGCTTGCACAGGTACTCTGGAGGGGTCAGGCTCAAGTTGTGATACACTGTCCTGGTTGGAGAATTCTCTGGGGTCTCTCAGTGCTCCTACAAGTGCTGGCCAGGGAGGGTGCCCTTATAACCCTGATGCTCACACATCTTTATGGTGGTTTCGGAGCTTCATGCTCCTTTGTTAATTTACTCGCATACACTTTGCTGCAATGTAGCTGAGCTGTCAAGATTGTTCTTATAGGAGTACCAGGAACTCAACATGTTGCCTTATGCCTTCAAGGTGGCTGTTTTGTCATTGGGCTATTATTCCTCCAGCACCCCCAGCATAATTATTTTTCAGTTTTAATCATCTTTCTTCTATCCTTCCTTCCTTTCCTTCACTTTATTTCTCTATATTTGAGGGGGTGGCATGCCTGGTTCTGCTCAGGGCTTATCCCTAACTCTGTGAGCAAGAGTTATTTCCATATGGAGGGGAATCCATATGGGTTGCTGGGAGTCAAACACTGATCAGCCACATATAAGGCAAATGCCCTGCCCTCTGTACTATCACTCCAGCCCCCTGTCCCTTTATTTTCTGAAAACAGCAGTAAATGATCACCAGGTATTTTCTAGACTGGTTTATATGTCTGCTCTTGACAAAGTTTCTCTTTCAAGTGTTTGTGTTAAGGGACTGAGCTAAAAGAGTTTGATGCCAGTTTCACTACCAGGGCAATCTTAGAATACATGGACAAGGGAGTCCATCCAGATCCACAGAGAGCATAATCTGGGCATTGGTTCTCCCAATCTGGTGATATGCTTTTCTCTCTTTTATCCCAGATTTCTGATCCAGAGATCCTAACTGTGCATACCTGTTAGAGATATTGTATTTATTTGCCACAGTGTCTAAAACCAAGTAGCATAAACTAGAAGCTTACCAGTGAAAGCCCAGCAAAGTCCATAAAGCTTCTGCTAATAAAACTAAATAAACACATTGACAGAAACACAATAATAGTAGAAGACTTCAACACTCCACTTTCACCACTAGGCAGGTCAAAGAAATGGAATATCAGTAAAGATACAAGAACCCTAAATGAGGAGCTAACAGAACTGGGACAGCTGCCTTTGTAATGGTGTATCTCACTGTTATTCAATTAAAATTATTTTTAAAAAGAACCGGAATTGTTGGACATATCAGAAATTAACACCCAAATATTAGTGGGAAGACTAAGATAGTATGAACAAGAATGTCTACAATAGACAGAATGGTTAAGGCATGTCTCTCTGAAAATGAGTTTTATTAGCTTTGCACTAGGAGATTAAAAAGAGCTAAGCTTCCAACATGGAATAGACTAAGACTTTTGTAATAACATGTACAAATGTTCTGAGATAGGTCTATACTTGATGTGTTCTAGGGATAAGAAATAAGTGAGAGGAAGCATAGAATGAGACTCCCAAGACACAGTGAGAGATGACAGCATTCAGGGACTTCTTACTGACAAGGCTTTATCTTTGTTTTAGAAGCACACCTAATAGTGCCAGGGTACCACATGATGCCAGGATTAAAACCTGCCCTCCTGCATGCAAAGCATGTGCTCAGCCTGATGAATCATCTTTCCATCTTGTACTAGTAAGCCTTGAGTAAAAGAGTGACATCATCTAACTTGCTACTTCATAACTGAGTGGTGATCACTTAGGCTTCTGTCTTTAGCAGGGCAAGAGCAAAAACAGGGAAACCAGTTAGGAGACTGTGGCAGTGACCTTGAAGGGGATGGTGCCTCACACTGAGAGATGCATAGAATGTGGTTTTTATAAAAGAGAAGAAAACCGGTTAAATATCAGCTATGTTTTAGAAATGGAAAAAAAAATAAGATCAATGATGAGTGAGCTGTGGAAGGTGAGAAAAGGAGAGCTATATAGAATGACACCTAGTCACAGGCAAATGAGTTCACAGAGTAACCATACTCTGAAGAGGAAAGACAACAGATAGTACCTAGCTATGCAATTCCCAGAGCCTCTGCCTTCCTATCTAAGTCTATATTTTAATGCTGACAGATCTCACAAACTTGAGATCAGCTCCAAATAGCCTTAATAAGAAGCTCAAGGGGGCTGAGAGACAGTGCAGGGGTTAAGGTGCATGCAGTCGACCCGAGTTCAATTTCCTGCACCACATGGTCCCCGGTGCATCCATGGTGTAACCCTGGAGCCCTTCAGCACCACCAGGTTGGTCCAGATAATTCCTAGCAATGCAGGGCCAAGAATCGCCAGGAAGCGTCCGCAGGTCTCTAAGCATCACCAGGTTAATTAAATTATTTTCTTTAATTAACAAGCCTCTCAACCATAGGTGAGGAACAAAATTAAAAGGGAAAATATATCTAACTCTACTATGTGGTTTTTCATTAATATTTCCACTATTGGTGAATGAAATACTATAGCTACTGGCCTAAGACACAGCAAGACACTCTACTGCCTGCTTAAATTATTGGTCTAGTCACTGAAACAACATATTGGCAGGTGAATTTTTCTGATTGTTCTTTACCAGCTACAAAAGCATTGGGCCATGCCAAGTCAATGAAACATATTTGTCTAAATATAAAGAAAAAAGGGAGAACACTGCTCTTGGGAAAATACAGGAACACTCAGATATGAAGGCAGAGGCCCTTTCCATACCTCCCAGGGCCCAAAACACAATGTTTTCAGTCCTCTGAACCCTATGTTCATTGCAGAGCTATTCACAATAGACAGAATCTGAAGCTATCGAAGTGCCTGAGAACAGAGGAGTGAATAAAGAAACTATGTGTTCTTTAATAAAGATAAAGAAACTAAGTAGGGGCCAGAGAGATAGCATGGAGGTAAGGCATTTGCCTTTCATGCAGAAGGTCGGTGGTTCAAATCTCGGCATTCCATATGGTCCCCCGAGCTTGCCAGGAGCGATTTCCATTGTGTAAATGATATGCTTAGTTTCTTTATCTTTATTAAAATACTATGCAGCCATTAAAAACAAAATTGAGTCATGAAATTTGTTTATACATGGATGGATATGGAGAGTACCATGCTGAGTGAAATGAGTCAGAGGGAGAAAGGAAAGACATAGAATGATCACACTCATCTACAGGATATTAAAAATAGTCTGAGATCATACCCAAAGACAATAGGAATGATGTGGAGGAAGTGCAATTAACTATGACAATGATAGTTAGAAATTACCGCTATGAACAAGAAATGGATGCTGAAAGGAGATAAAGTGATATGCATGATACCCCTCACTAACAATACTGCAAACCATGGTGCCTAAAAGGAAAAAAGGGGTGAAAAGAGAGATAAATAGGGTGTCTGCCATAGAGGCAGGCTAGTGGTGTGGGGAACAAAAAGGAAACTGTGGTATTGGGAAATGAACTCTGGTAAAAGGATGGGTGTTGGAATATTGTATGACTGAAACTCAACTATGAACGTTTTTTGTTGTATTTTGGGTCACATCTGGCAATGCTCAGAAGTCAATCCTGATTCTTCACTCAGGGATCATTCCTAATGGTGCTCGGGGTCCCCCCAGGCATCCCTGAAAGGGATCTCTGAACATAGTCAAAAATAAGATTCGAGAACTACTGTGTGTGTCCCCCATTCTCCGCAAAAGGAGATAAATGGAAACCTCAATGTATAGGCTTTATTTTTCAGGCCAATCACTCTTAGGAAGGAGGCACCCAAGTAACTTCTAACTATCTAAGAGCTAGGTCCTTCCCTTTCATTGCTGCTTTATTTCTGACTCCTGATTCACCTCCTGTTCTCAGTCTTTACCCCTCTTAGAAATCCTGCTCTCAAACCTCAGAACCCATGACATAGTTGGCCCATACTTGCTCACTTTGGGATTCTTCTTTCTACCCAGTAAGTAGCCCCTAGATTTGGAGCAACAGTACAATGGGTAGGATTGTCTTGCACTTTTGACTCGGGTTCGACCCTTGGCATCCCACATGTCTCTGTGCACTGCCAGGAGCGAGTCCTGATCATAGATCCAGAAGAAAGCCCTCTTCATAGTTTGATGTGGCCAGCAAAGAAAAAAAAACATAAAACATTAAGTTGCTCCCTCCTGCTCTTTTCATCTCCTTTCTATTTGAGCCTCTGAGTCACCCTCTGACAGATTTGACTACTGCCCTCCCCCCTTCATAACCTTCACAGTTGGAGGCTGGTGACTGGTTTGGAACCTAAAGAACTTGTACTTGGTTATTAATTTTTCACCACCATCTCTTTGCCAGGAAGATCAAGAATTCTTCACCACATGGAAGAATCAAGAATTCTTCACCAATTGTACCTTATTGTTTGAACAGATAAATCAGGAATTTAAAACACTAAAGAACTTGGTAACTCTGTGACTTCCAAGTTTTTTCCCTGTTTTGTTCTGGAGCTCAGTCACTGGGTCTCACATACGCAAATCAAGCACTTTATTTCTTAATTTATTACTTTATTTAAACACAATGATTACAAAATTATTTATGATTGAATTTCAGCCATATAATGTACACCACCCTTCACCAGTGCACATTTTCCAACATCAGTGTCCCCAGTTTCCCTCCTGCCACCACCCTGTTTGCTTGGACAGACATTTTACTTCTTTCCCTTCCTTATTTTCCCTTTTACACACTATGGTTAGCACTATTGTTAATGAAGGGGTATATACCATGCATATCACTTTATCTCCTTTCAGCACACAGTTGCTGTCCAGAATGATCAAATCCAATTCTCATTGTCATCGTGGTCTCTTCTCTACCCTAACTTCTCTGTTTCACTATCTGTGACAAGTTTCTTACCATGACTGGTCCTTCTGAAGGATGGGCCCCTTAATGTTTAGCCATAACCCTGACCTTGAATTTGCGTGACTTCCTTAGACTGAGGAAATAGCTCAGAATATAGGAGCACTTACTTGGCATAGGGAAAACCTGACTTCCAGTACCACAAGATCCCAGCCTTAAGCACTATTGTGGTGGTCCTATCGCCTTTTACCAATGTTGGGCCTGAGCTGTAAATCACTCTGGGACCCCATGAGCATGAGTTAAAAGACCACAAAATCACACATAAAAGGAACACCACTAATGACAACAACTTTATGATTGTGCTCAATTTAGCAGCACATATAGTAATAATGGAATGATACAGAGATTACTTAGCACAGTCCCAGGTCAAAGATTCCCAGGTCACAAATTTGTAGAGCAATCCCTACACTTGAAATTATAACATTAGTTAGTGTTAATATATACTGGTTGGGTGCAATTAATCTGTAAGTGTGCAGTACATAAAAAAATTTAAATTATTTCTGTGAAAATTTCACTTTACACTATGCACTGAGGTTTTAATTAATAACAGAAATGCTCTTTGTACTGTATTTTAATGGAACAAAATGTTTCTTTTCTTAAAAAATACCTAAACATGAAAACTGCTACATATTGCTGGATAAGAAATAACATCTTGCTCTAATATGCTTTCATGGCTTTCATTAACATTTGGTATGAGATCATTAATTTTGGTTTTATTTCAGGGAAGCAAATACTCAACATTTTATTTCTGTATGAGAAATAAAAGCAGCACCCTTAACTCAAAAAAAAATCCTAAAACTTAATGACATCCTTTTAAAGAGTCCTGTGCAAGTTGGAAATCTGTACTTATGAGCTGGAGAGAGAGCACGTGGATTTAGGCTTTTGCCTGAATCAAACTATGGTTTGATTTCTGGACACTTCATGGTTCTTGGCTTGCTCAAGAATAAACCTTTGAGCACAAAATTACAAAGAGCCCCTGAGAACTGTCATAGGTGGGTCCTAAGCTAAAAATAAATAAATAGAATCTGCACATTGGGACCAGGCAAGTCACTCAATGATAAAGTACTTACCTTTCATGCATGAGGCTCCGAGTTCAACTCCCAGCACCACACACACAAAGAAACTTTGCATCTATTATAATTTTTATTTGGCATTGAGCAGTCCTCATAAAATTCACCCTCCCAGTAACTTGTAGCACTGCCCATTCTTCTACTTTTTCTTCCATCACCACACTAAAGAACTTCCAACTCTCTCATTGAGAACCCTCAATTCCTTGCCACAGGAGTCCTCACCCAAAAAGCCACTAGAGGGGTCTAAGTGATAATACAACAGGAAGATCATTTACCTTGCACGCAAACAACCCCGTTCACCCTATATGGTCCCAACCCATTCCAGTCACCCCATATGTCCCCAGAAGTAAGATCTGAGCACCATCCAATGTGACCCAAACACCCCCCAAAAGCCAATCAAGTTCGTATCACCTATACCACTGCAATACAGGTAGCCTCAAGTTTTAGAATTTCAAAGTACATTCACTTTTTAAATCAACAGATATGTATTGAGTGCCTAACCTATGTGTAAAGACCTACTTGAGATGTTTGGGCTAAAGAAATCAAGAAAACAGTTTCTGACATCTGACAAAACAGGCTGGGAAAAGATAAATCAACATCTTAGCAGGTAGTCAAAGCCAGGTGACAGAGTTGCCACTGCACCCCATCGGTCCCATTTCAACCTTTATTATGAGAAACATAATTTCCCATCAGGCTCTGTACACAACAGGACACCAGTGAGTGTTTGTGACTGAGGGGGATGATGATTTGGTATTTTTCCAGAAAAATTACGTCTCAAATCTGAGGGTTGTTCAAATTAAAACCCAGGTCTATTTCATTAGGAATTGTCATTCACTGGCACGTCTGACCTTTTAGCTCATGACTGATGTCCTAAATAAGAAATGTTATCAACGAAGTTTATTTAATATGGATAAGGTTGCAGTGTTCTAAGACAGCCTTGTCATTAAGCCACTACAATACCAGCTACTTCAGTTGAACTGTCTTAATTGCAAAGTAGAAACAGATAATCTAGAGGAAGAGGGAAGGTGGGTTAGGCAAGAATGAGGAGAATGAGGGGTGCAGTGTTTTGGTTAATCAAGGACACATAATCTATAGTATGGGAAGCATAGTCAGAAATTGGATATTGCTTCCTTGAGAGATGCTACTAAAAGAGAAGAAATAGATTCATTGTGATGGTCAGTTTACAAGTGTACAACTACTGAATGACTGTGTGGAACACCAGAAACCCAAATAATATTGTGTGTGGGGCCTCCCCAAAGTAGATGCTATTTGTCACCTTGAATCTGCCATCGACATTTAGCACACCTCAGTTTCCCTATATATAGCCCATTATCTTCAGATATGTGTAATGGAGATGAAAGCTGGTAGCAGAATATTAAGAGGGCTTTCAGTAAAGCATTAAGAGGGAGAGAAAACAGTACAGAAGAAAACCCAAAGCTTCTCTGAAGTGTGCATTAGCCACCAAATGCCATTTCAGAGTTGTATTAAGAAATGTCAGAGACTCAGCTATCTTCTGCTTGAGGCCTGTTTGTCATCAGTCATGCATAACTCTAAATCAGTGGATTTATTTCTTGAGCTCCAGCTTGTCCTAGAACCACAGTAACCAAAAGGAAGCCAAGGAGAAGCAGGCCAGCAATTTTTCAAATGGTAGGTTGTTTCCCTAACCAACTGCACAGGTTACACTGAAACAGAGTATAAGGGAAGAAAAGAGTACAGCAGGGATTTGCCTTGAACACAGTTGACCCAGGTTTGATTTCCATTATTTCATATGGTTCCTTGAGCCCACCAGGAGTGATTCCTGAGTGCAGAGCCAGGAGTAACCCCTGAGCACCGCCAGGTACAGCCCCAAAACAAACACATTTTCTTACCTGAGAGAAAGATAAACCCGAACATGAGAATAAATCCAGAAAGCCTCTGATATATAATATGTTCGTTCATTGTCCAAACCTGCATTCAACAAATCAGAAATATGACAGGCTCAGGCTCAAAACAATTTCTAAGCATCAGTAATCACAGCTCTATGTATCCCATGCAATGCTTTCGCTTATTGCTTATAACCGTTGCAACCAAATGCATGCTTGTCTGGCCAAATCCAAAGCCTCAGGAACTGCTTTATCATCATTACTTGTCCAATAACCTTTTGTCAGACCTGAAAAGAGCAGCGTCCACTTATTAATTATTTTGAATTTTTATTTTAGGCACTATGGTTTACATTTGTAACATTGCTACCTAAATGGTTTCATGCATAATACATTCCAGCACCATACACTCCATCAGAGCACCTATATTCCTCCACTGTTGTCTCAAGTCCTTCCCATATCACTTTCCCCTTTCCTTCTGGGATAAGCTGCCTACAAAAGACCAGTTCTCAGCTTCTGTTTCTTTGTGTTCATAAACTTTTACTGAGCAGGCACTATGTGCCAGGTACTGTGATATCCTGAGAATAAAGCACTGGGATGAAAATACAGAGATCTCTGCCTTCTTGGGGCTACTAATGGACTTCAAAAGCAAATCTATAAAATGTTATTAACTGTAATTAAAACTGGAATGCACACAACTTCAACCCAACAGGTTGACAGGTTGAAGTTCTCATGATTTTTTTGTTTTGTTTTGGTACACTTTTGTTTGGGGGCTATGCTTGGCAGTGTTCAGGGCTTACTTCTGGTTCGTTGCTCAGGAATCACTGGTGGTATTCATTTATATGGTGTCAGGGATCAAACTGGGGTCATCTGTGTGCAAGGTACGTGTCTTGTCAGGTTTACTATCATTCCATCCCAATCCTAAATTGTTTGAAGAACAGTTTGAAGAACTGTTTGAAGAAAATGTTATTTGCTTATACATGAATGGACACGGAGATTATTATGCTGAGTGAAATAAGCCAGAGGAAACTATTGACATAGAATAATCTCACTCATTTGTGGGATATAAGAAAAACAAGATATAGTATAGTAATAATACCCAGAGACAAAAGGTCAGGAGGTCCATCCTAGGGTGGAAAGCTCTCCACAAAGAGCAGTGCATGTAGCTAGAACAGGAAAGGCTCTACTAGGACAATGTTAGTTGAAACTGATGTCTCTGGACAAGAACTTGGCTCTGAAAATGGAGAAACTAACAGGCAAGGCACCTCTCCACTGACAATAGTGTATCAAAAGAGAAATACAGAGGTGGGGGAAATAGAAGCAAATTGCCTGACCCAGAACAAGGCAAGGGAGGGGTGATGAGTAAGAAAAAGGGAAACATCCATGACAGGAAGGATGAACTGCTGAAGGATGGTGTACATTGTGTAACTGAACGCCAACAATGAACAATTTTGTCACCATAGTGCTTAAATAAAGCAATTAAAATTTTTTAAAAAGAGATGTTACGAACAAAAATAACTCATCACAAATCTTTTCTACTTTTAAAGTAGAAACATGGCCATCTCACTACATTCCCCCATCTTCTTTCCTTAAAGAATTGTGAGCAAAGATGCTGATTTGAGTAACACCGTGGAAGACCCCTTTCTCCAATGCAAATGGTGTTAAAATTACAAATCTATTAGGGAAGCTTGGTAGTAGGGTGCTGTTGGACAGGTTTTATTATTAAATAAAATATACTTCCAAAGGATTTACTACTGATTGAAAAACGTTCTTTTCCTATAGGTTCGTGCAATCTATTGTATTTTCTTTCACTTCTATGTGAGATTTGGCATGAATAGAATCACTTTAGATTTTAAGTAACAAAAGCCAATTAGGAAACCAAATGAATCTTGGGCTAGCTCTGAGCACCAACCATGAATAAGGTTTTTTCATATTTACCAAGTGTTCTATTGCCATTTTCATTAGAATAATAAGGGGATTTGTATGACATGGGTGGATTTTTTAAACCTCATGCTTAGAAACAAGGGGGTATCTAAATCTTTTATGGCTTTTAAGATGAAATACAGGTGAAATTTACAGTGCTGTAGAAGGCCCCAACTTGGAATCTATAATTAGCTGTGAGACCATGTTTCTGTGCCATCATTTCTCTGGACCTTAGTTTCCTTACCTGTAAAAATTGGAGATAATAATCTGCCTATTTCCGTGAGCTGCTATAAATGAGGATCAAATGAGGTGATATTTTGAAGGCAATTTTCAAAGTATAAAGTGCTATAGTAATGGATATGATCACTATCTATAAAATAAAATTTTCAGCCACAAACAATCCAATTTATATCTGTCTTGCATTTCCCCTAAATTTGTATAACAATTTTCTAGGTAGGTTTCATAAACTTACCTGACACCTAAGAAATAAGTCTTGAGATATTTACACAATGGAATACTATGCAGTCATTAAAAGAAATAAAGGGAGTCCCTCGGTCAGTCGGGGCTAAATGGTTGGTCCAGAGAACAGAAATGGGAATGGAGAGTTTTTTTTCTTCGTGTTTCATCCAAATATGTACTGCCTGATTCTTTATGTTTCCATGTTACATGTAGAAACTTCAAACTAGAGGAACATGAGAAAAGAATAGAAGGGGTATGGAAAGGACAAGGGAAAGAGATCTTAAAAAGGTAGAAGAGGGCCCGGAGAGATAGCACAGCGGCGTTTGCCTTGCAAGCAGCCGATCCAGGACCAAAGGTGGTTGGTTCGAATCCCGGTGTCCCATATGGTCCCCCGTGCCTGCCAGGAGCTCTTTCTGAACAGACAGCCAGGAGTAACCCCTGAGCACTGCCGGGTGTGACCCAAAAACCAAAAAAAAAGGTAGAAGAGTAATAGGTTCTTTCATTCCTCATACCATTCTGCATTCTTTGATTAATTTTGTAATTAACATCCATTACTTTTACAGTTTTTTTTTCATTTTGGGGGACATACTCAGTGGTGCTCAGGGGTTATTCCAGACTCTACATTCAGGAGTTACTCTTGGAAGGCTCAGAGGACTGTATGGGATGACGGGGCTTGAACTCAGGCTAGCCACATGCAAGGCAGGCACATTACCTACTCACTGTAGTGTTATTGCTACTTTACATTTTAGAAAAGCAGGATAGATGGAAAAAGAAAAACTTTTATACCTCAGATAAAGATATGCAATTTCATCTGCTTTTTTTAAAGGATGAGCTCCCAGGAATGAAACCCAGGAGCACATACATTTGAAGCAAGTGAGCTACCACTCAGTTGCATGGCTAACCCTATTTTGTTCTTTTATTGTATTTGTTAATTTTCTCATCAAAGAATGGGGAAATCTCATACCAGGCAGCATTCAGTGGCCACTCCCAGCACAGTGGTAGCAAAAGTCAGAACAATACTCAGAGCCATATAGTGCCAGGGGTCAAACAAAAGCACCCTATGTGAAAATCATGTTCTTTGAGCTACAGTTCCAGTCCTCCATTAACATTAGGGGGGATGAGTTGTTACTACACTTGGTGGTGCTCAGGACTTACTCCTGGCACTACTCAGGAGTCAATCCTGGTAGGCTCAGGGAACCCTACAGGATGCCAAGGATAGAACCTGGGTTGATTGCATGCACCTTACCCCTTGTACTAACTCTATTGACTCTCAATGAACGTTTTTAAAGAGAAACTCAATAACAGGAAAGTGGAGATGGAGGAAGAGAGAAAAGACACTCACCTGAGTCTCGTCACCTTTAACTTCACTAGCAGGGCTTCACAGGCAAGGAGTTTGCTTTACAAATGATCCAGCAGCTCTGGTCTCCAATGTCCTATGTTTGATAAGAAATGTAAAACTAAAAGCCCAAACGCAAGAGACTCGTTATCGGCTGCCCATACTCTGTCACCTTCTTTTCTGAATCAAACCACCTTCTCTGCGCTGAGCTTTATGGGGCTGATTGACCAGGGCAGATCCTCTTTTTGTGGCTCACAACACGTCATGGGGCTGTTCTCTCGAGCATGAAATCAACATGAGCAAAGTTCCTGGGTTATTACATGCCTGCCATAAGCCATCACTCTGAGAACTCTTTTGCAGTTTTCCCTAAGGATTACCTCCGTCACTAGTTGATTGTCACTTTAATTACCTGGGATCTATTAAAGGGGCACTTGTTCGCTCAGCTCAGGCTCTCTTTGCTTATTGAAAAACTGGAAAGCTGGGAGTGTACAGAACTCTGAGCAGAAAGAAGAGGCCAAGGAAGAAAAAAATTCACAGGGCTTCTCCCTGTGAAATGGAAACCAAGGCCAGGGAAGTTCCAAGATGATCCTTGGCAGTGAACTCACAAGCCTCACTCCTGTAAACTGTGTGGTCCCGTGTGGGGAACAGTTGACAATAGTCAAGTTTTGTGCCCGGTGGAAAAGAAAAGTGGTGAGTGAGATTCTAGATAGTAGCAGTGGGAAAGTCCCTGGTTACCCACTAAGCACAGGGAGAGACCTCAGTTACCCCGTGAGTTCCTGGTTACCCCCTGAGCACAGAACCAGTTCTCAACTGGCCTTGAACAAGTCTGGTGGACTGAACTATGTGGTACAGTTTGTACCCCAGATGGTTTCACTGCATCCTTCAGGGAAGAATGAAAATATGAAATTCTTAGGGTCAGAGAGATAGTATAGATATACAGTGAGTAGTAAGACGCTTGTCTTGCATACGGTCTGCCTGAGTTTGATACTTGGCATCCCATAGCTTCCCCCTGAGCACACCAGGAGTTATTCTTTTTTTTTTTTGTGGTTTTTGGGTCACACCCGGCAGTGCTCAGGGGTTATTCCTGGCTCCAGGCTCAGAAATTGCTCCTGGCAGGCACAGGGGACCATATGGGACGCTGGGATTCGAACCGATGACCTCATGCATGAAAGGCAAACGCCTTACCT
Organism: Suncus etruscus; assembly: GCF_024139225.1. Classification (NCBI taxonomy): domain Eukaryota; kingdom Metazoa; phylum Chordata; class Mammalia; order Eulipotyphla; family Soricidae; genus Suncus; species Suncus etruscus. Next base: position 73,702,681 of record NC_064868.1, on the reverse strand, counting down.
CCATGCTATCTCTCCGGCCCCGAGTTATTCTTTTTTTATATTTTATTTAAACACCTTGATTACATACATGATTGTGTTTGGGTTTCAGTCATGTCAAGAACACCCATCACCAGTGCAACATTATTCTTGAGTGCAGAACCAGGAGTAATCCCTGAGCACTGCCGGGTGTGACCCAAAACAAAACAAAAGAAATCATGGAGCCAAAGAGATAGCACAGGGGTTAAGGTACTTGCCTTGTGTGCAGTCAACCCCCGTTTGATACCTTGTTCCTTATAGGTCCCCTTCCTTAAGCAATACCGGGGTAGTGGTTGACCACAGAACTAGTAATAGCACTCTGAATACCACTGGGTGTGGCCTAAACCCTCCTCCCTTTCAAAAAGATAAAAAGGAAATATTAAATCTCTTTAAGCAACTAGCAAGTATCCACATCAGCCTCTGCATCTCTGAGGTAAAGACCTGGAAGTGCAGAATGGAAGGAGACTTGCTCAAGATCCTAGTGTTTGAACGTTGGCAGAAGAGCAAGGGCCAAGGTGAAAGCAGCTCCAGCTACCATCTTGAGCTCTACACCTCACACAGTGGTTCCTCAAACTACGGCCCATGGGCCACATATTGTATTTGTTCCCATATTGTTGCTTCACTTCAAAATAAGATATATGCAGTGTGCATGGAAGTTGTTAATGGTTTTTTATTTTACTATAGTCTGGCCCTCCAATGGCCTGAGGGACAGTGAACTGGCCCCCTGTTTAAAAAAGTTCGAGGACCACTGCCAGCATCCATGGAAATATGTGTCTTCAAGAAAGGCTAAGTCAGTTTATTTGCTGTCATCTACAGAGGAAAAGGAGAAGACGAGGAGCTTCAGAATTGCTACTCATTAATCCTAAAACCCCAAAATAGTGCTCAGCTTAGTGGCTTAAAGCTCAGTACCATAGACTTGAATCTGTATGTCAATTATGTGGTTGAGGGCTAGTCCCCAATCACCAGTCACTGGAAGAGGTCCCTGTGTCCTCATTTGTCAAGTATGGCCACTGGCACTCATCCCTCTGTATGTGTGTGTATGTGTGTGAGAGAGATCAAGTAAGATACTGGATGGGTGAAGTGCTGAGTCTCTGACCTGCTACAGGGCTCTGATGCACTGCTACTACCTAGAATATAACTCACTACTTTACCTTTCCAACAAGCACAAGGCTGGACCTTTGTCAACTGCTCCCCACATGGGACCACACAGTTTACCGGGGTGAGGTGTGTGAGCTCACTGCAAAGGATCATCTTGGAACTTCTCAGGCCTTGGTTTCTGTTTCATACCATGTCTTACTCATTGGTCTACCACCTACCTCCTCATTCTATTCTAAGCTCTGGATAGGCAAGAATTCCCTGGTATTTGGGGTTCACACACTGCCTGAAACAGAGGTTGCTCAATCATATTCAATGAATGAATGGCCATGCATTTCTCCCCTAGCAAAGCCTGTACCTTGCATCCGAACTTAGCAAAGAACCAGACACATAAAAAATACTTAATGCGGGCCAGAGCAATAGCACAGTGGTAGGGCATTTGTCTTGCATGCAGGTGCCCAGGACTAACCTGGGCATTAATTGGCATCATCATTAATTGGCATCCCATATGTTTCCCTAGCCAGGAGTAATTTCTGAACACATAGCCAGAAATAACCCCTGAGTGTCACTGGGTGTGGCCTAAAAAACAGAACAAAAAACACTTAATGCATATTATTTGAATGGAGAGGTCAGAGCGATAGTACAAGGGTTAAGACTTTTGCCTTGCATGCCAATCTCCATTCTGTCACTGGCACCTCTTAACTATTAAGCATAGCATCAGGGCTAAGCCCCAAACACCACAAAATATGGCCCTATAATCCCAAGTAAATATATATGTATTTATACATATATATCAAATTAATTAAAAAAAAGAATTTAGAGCAGGGGTGGGTGAATAATACATGGATTAAGGTGCTTACCTTAAATGGTCCTGATCCAGGTGTGATCCTAACACCATATATAGTCCCCTGAGTACTACCAGGAATTCCCTGAGTATAGAGTCAAGAATAGCCCCTGAGCAATACGAAGTGTGGTAAAAACTAAAATAACAAAAATTCAGAGAAAGTTATATTTATCTATACTTAAAAATGTTAAAAGAATGCTCCAGGAGTCACAGTTGAAAGAAAATCTGATTCTAGGTATACTGAGAAATCTTGGATGGGTGGAAAACTTTTCTATATATGCTTTTGTACTACTAAAATTTTAATTATTTGCATGTACCACTTCTTTGCAAATAGGCACTATTTTATTCCAAAATCCAATAGAATGGAAATGAAATAATTTACCCCCCCAAAAAAATTTAGGCAGACAAATGAAGAGCTGGGGTGTAGAGACTATCACCTAAGAAAGAGGACTTCATTGTGTATCTTCTATTTTCTGGAAGGAGAATGCTGACCATCTGTTCTCCATATCTACAGAGTAATAGGAAATGGATTGAAATTGCATTGAGATATGAGTTAAACATAAATAAGTCATTATTGACTATAGGAGTTGATAAACACCAGAAAGAGGCTATCACCGGATGTTATGAGCCATTTATCCCTGGAAACTTAAAGGTGTAGATAGCCATATGGCTCTGCTAATATATGTGACCTTCCACAGACAGAACAGTTTAGCTTGTGGGGATTCTATATCTGGTTCTGGGTCTAAACAAGAATTAAGCAAGAACCTTAGAGTTCAGAAAAATAGTAAAGTCAAAGGAACTTGCTTTGCATATGACAGAGCCTGAGTTTGATCATTGCTGCTACACAGTCCTCCAAGCACTGCTGAGAACAACCACTCAGCACAGAACAGGGAGTGGTTCCTGGGCATTGTTCTAAGTGGTCCAAAATCCCAAAATAAAATAAAAGAATTAAAGAGACCTTAATCTGGTGTTGGACCAATTGTCATAGTTTCCTATTCTCTGGCCTGTTGTGAATATCCCATCAAGCAAACTGGGTACAAGTCTGTTTTGCTTTCTTTGGTGGGGTTATTGGAGCTCTACCCTATGGTGTAAGGGGCTACTCCTAGATCTATGCTCAGGGGTCACTCCTGAATATGCTCAAGGAACTTTATATGGTGCCAGGGATTAAATTGCCATCTGCCATCTGCAGGACAAAAGTAGTAATTTCTGTACTATCTCTCAGGCCCCTGGATGGAAGTAGGATGATTTGCACATACCATGAGGACTCAGCCTCAAGATCTCTACTCAGTTAATCAAGCAGTGAGAGTGTCTAGTGCTGTCTTCCTAAGAGACTCTCAAGTACTACTTGGATTCTATTTAATTGCCACCTTAAATACTGTCATCCAGTTCATTTCTACTGGTTTTTAGTATCATTAACTGGGCATCATTAACATTATGTAGTAGTATTTTGTACATATAAGTAAATATCACTTTAATTTCCATGCTTTGAAACATGATGCAACAGGTGTATATAAGAAAGACAATGTAGAACCTGGGAGATAATTCAAAGGGCTAGAATGCAAGGCCCTGGGTTAAATACCTGGCACCACATAGACTTATCCACCTACCCAGCAACATTGGGGCCATCAATATTGCTAAGTCCCAGCAGCACTGCATCACCTGGCCAGAATATCAAACCATCTGATCCAGTTGACCAAGAATTCCTGGAAATTACCCCCAGGGTCTCTGAGCATTACTTGGAACCTATGCTAAAAATAGAGAACAGCAGAGTAGCTAATAAAATCGACTTTGAATATGCAGACTGCTTGAGTGCCCTTCTGTCTCTCACTGCTTCAGCTGCTTCAATTAAAAATTGCAAGTGGTGATGTTAACGATGATAAAAGTACCTCTATATAATACTTCTAGAGTATAAATGAGATAACATTAGGAAAGTACTAAGAACATTGCCTAGTACATAGTTGATTTATAAGTATTAACTAGTACTGGCCTCGTTTCTTAAGGTCGGCAGATAGTACAGGGGTTAAGGCTTGCATCTGGCCTACCTGAGTTCAAATCTCAGCACTACATATGGTCCCCTGAATAGTACCAGAAGTGATCCAGGAGTAAGTCCTGAGCACAGCCCCAAAATTATATAATCATCTAAAAATTTTTAAATAGATCATCTTGGAGTCGAAGTGATTTTACAAAGGGTATGGTGTTTATCTTGTATGTGGCCAACCCAGGCTCAATTAACAGCACCCCAGATGATACCCAGAATTAATTTGAGTGCAGATCTTGGAGTAAAACCTGACCACTGGGTGAGGCTCCATGGAAATTTTTTTAATTTCATCATTCTTATACCTGTGAGAATGATTTACATCAAGGAGTTAGAAAGATAGTACAGGGTTATGGCACCAATCCCCACTCAACCACCATTTATGATCCACCAAGTACTACTAGAAATAATCTCTGAGCACAAAGCCATAATAAACCCTGAATACCACTGCATGCGGCCTCCAAATTAAATAAAACTAATGGCAAGTGATAGCAAGGTTGCAGGGGTCTCAAATTCAATTTACCTGGGGGCCACAGGAAGCAAAGTCGGGGTGATTCTTGAGTGAAAAGTCAGTAGTAAACCTTGAACATTGGGGGGTGTGACCCAAACAACTAAAACAAAACAAAACAAAAAAAGATTCCTATAGGGCAGGGCCACAAAATGTTGTACGGAGGGCCGCAAACAGCCCGCGGGCCAGTAGAGGAAAAGGAGCCCTCATCCAGTGTTGGTAGGCGTGCATATTGGTGGAAACCCTTAAGAAAAGACTATGCACTCCCTTCAGAAGCTAAAGGTTGTGTTACTCTATGATTCAGCAATATTATATTCTTTCTTTTTTCTTGGTTATTGGGACACACTCTGTGGTGCAGGGGTTACTCCTGGCTCCGTGCTCAGAAATTATTTCTGATGGGCTTGGGGGACCATATGGGATGCCAGGGATGGAATCCAGGTTGGCCACATGCAAGACAAACATGCTATGTGCTGTACAATCGCTCCTTCCTCAGCAATGTTATTTTCTATATTTATTAAAAAGAATTTTAAATAATCAAATCAGAATTATTTACATGTATACATATATATTCTTAGAGTTTATCTGCAATGCTGTTGACAATAGCTAAAATATGGGGGACAACAAAAATCTATTGATAGATGATTGCTCAAGAGAGAGTAGAGCAAGTAAGTCACTTACCTTGCATACAACTGACCTGGATTTCATCCCTGATGCGTAAGGTCCCTGATCATTTCCCAGTGATCCTTGAGCAGAGAACCACTATGTGACTCAAAAAATAAGTAACTAAAAAAACAAGGGAAATGAATGAAGAAGAATACAATGCAGAAAAGATAAGCATTTGTCTTTCCCAACTAAACAGTAGGATCGTTTTAACTGTTTTTTTGTGTTTTGTTGGGGTTTTGTTTTATTTGGGGGCCATAACCCATAGTGCTCAGGACTAACTCCTGGATTCGGTTCTGCACATAGAGACCACTCCTGGTGGAGTTCAGGGAACTAAATGGGGTGCCAAGGATAGAATTTGGGCTGGCTGTATGCAAAGCAAATGCCCTACCCACTGCACTATTGCTCCAGTCCCTAAATGGCAAGATCTTGAGGAAATTATGGAAAGCAAAATTAATCATGTGGAAAAAAGACAAGTAATAAATGACTTCACCTGTGTGATATAGCATTTATGAACAGATTAAGTGACATGGAGCTGAATCAAGATGAGTAACATGCTGAGCATGAGGTACACCCAAATCCTAATATCACATGGTTCCCTGGGTACCACTGAGAGTAACCCTTGAGCATTGAGCCTGGAATTATCCCTGAACACCACCAGGTATGACTGAAAACAAAACAAGAAATTTTATGACAATGGCCAGAGAAATAGCACTGTGATAGGGCTCTTGCCTTGTACACGGTGAACCCAGATTCAGTCTTTGAGTTGTCATATGGTTCACCTGAGCCTGCTAGGCTCCTTGAATACAGAGCCAGGTGTAAGCTGTGCACTGTCAAGTATTGGTGAAGAGGGGGTGTTCTTTTTATGACTGAAACCCAACTAAAACCATGCTTGTAATTATGGTGCTTAAATAAAGATTTTATTTAAAAAGGTGTGGCCCCGAATCTATAAAAATTGACGAATAAAGAAAGAGAAAGAAAGATAGAAGGAAAATAAAGGAAGGATAGCAAGAAAGATAAGAGAAGAGAATGGAATAAAATAAGTTTATTTATGTTTATTTATTTGTTTAAAGTTTCAATTTTCCTTCCCTTTGTTATTACTGTTGCCATCATGTTGTTGTGATGTTTGAGGGTATCACAATTGTTTTTCGTATTCACCAGGGGATATGCCAGCGACCTTACTCTTGTGGCTCCAGAGTTTACAAGAGGCAGAGCTTCAGGTATCACAATGTTTAGGTAGGGTGGGACTCATGCTTAGACTTTTGACCTTACTGGCCTTAAACCTACAAGATAGGTAACCTACCACTGAGCCATCTCTGATTTTACCCTGGCCCCCAATATTTCTTCTGGAAACACAAACTGACAGAAGAAGAATTGCCCATAAATCACAAAGGACTGTCATATAGTCTTCATTTAAGTTCTCCAATTAGTCTTCCAAACAAGAATGGTTTTCTACATGAGCACAGGACAATGATCAAATTAGGGAATTCACCATAGGGCAACACTGTCCTATGTGCAAACTCCCATGTACTGGGATGTCTTCATCATGCACTTTGTTGCAATTCTCCCTTTGATCCAGGACCCCATCAAGTCTGTCCCCAATTCTTTCAGTTGCCATTCCTTTTTAGCCTCCTTGAAAGTAAAAATATTTCTTTTTTTTTTTACTTTCATGACTTTTGAAGTGAATGGATCAGCAACTTTGCTGGTCTAGTTTTGCCTCAAAGTTCACATTATGTGTTTTTAGCAATAGTCACTTGCCATAAGCTGAGCAGTTTATAAACAATAGACATTTATTTCTCACCATCTATAGCGTGGGAAGTTTAAATCTTAGTGCCGGTGACTCCAAGGTCTGGTTTAGAGACAGCTGTCTTCTTCTGTGTCCTCACATGGCAGAAAGAAGTGAGGGAGATTCCTGGGGTCTTGTCTCTAAGGACACTCACTAGGAACAAACTGGATGGAATTTGAGGTTATTGTGCTAAATTTAAAAAACTTAAGAAGTGAGAGACAGGGGCTAGAGTGGTAGTACAGTTGGTAGGGTATTTGCCTAGCAATTGCCTTGCACATTTAACCAGGTTTGATCTCCAGTACCGTAGGTGGTCTCCAGATCCTCTCTTGTGTTCAGAGTCAAGAGTAAATCCTGAGCATAGCCACGCATGGCACAAAAACAGAAAACAAAAGAAGCAAGAGAATTACTGGACATTTTATTCATATGTGAAATAAAAAAATAATCCAAGTAAATAAACTATTAAAAAGAAGCAAAACTAACTCCCAAAGTCAGTGACAAACAGTAGTTATGGAAGAAAAGGTTGACTAGGTAGAGGGGTCATTTTCTGGTTTGGAAGGTACTGAACCTTTGGTGTGTGAATCCTATACACACAAAGTTATTGGTTCACTCCTGACATTCTATAAAATGGTAAACCAATATAAAATGGTAAAATCGATAAAAAAATGGGCAACATAATGATGTTAATCCAATCCATGAAAATTCTACCCTCATGACTTAATCATTACCCAAATGCCCCACCTGCAACTACCATCAATTGGAGATTCGGCTTCAATATGTGAATTTTGTGCAGGCACAAAAATTCACTCTGTAGCACTCTTTAACCTTATGCTTTAGTGTTCATTGCTCATTTCAGGGTGGGAATTTGAGCCACACCTATTGACTCTCAAGAGTTACCTACTCCTGTCTATTTAGGATTCTCTCCTAGCTGTGTTCAGTAAATATAATGTGTGCCAGGGATTGAACCAGCGTCAGTCACATGCAAGACTAGCAAATGCCTTAACTCCTATATTATCAATACACCCCTGAATTTATCTCTTTTAGTCTCTTTCTACATTGGTCAGATATATTAAAATCACCCTTTGGGTTCTGATTGTCTTTAAAGAAAGGATAGTTACTGAAGCTGTTGGTAAGAGGCCCTGGGAAACTCAGAGGTATTAAAGTTTGACCTCATAATGTAAGTGAATTGCTAAGAGTGGGATACCCAGGATTAAATAGGGGGAGAAGAAATTCTATGAGGTTTGGGACCTGCTCAGACAACTCTCTAAGTGCTGGCATAGGCCAGCATAGCCACAGGGCAAGATAAGTAGCTTTGACTTAACTAGAGATTTAAGATGTCTCTAGATCATATTCCTTCCCTTAGGACCATAAGAATATTTTTACTTTTTTATTACGGGGGAAAAGTTTGAATTACACCTGGTGGTGCTCAGGGGCTACTCTTGGCTCTGTGCTCAGTGAGACTCCCAGTTGTTTTATAGGGACCATATGTAGTGCCAGGGATCAGACCAAGATCAGCCTCATGCAAGCCAAGCACCATTCCCACTGTACTATTTCTCCAGCCCTCAGAAATAAGTCTTTTCTAATACACCCATTACATTGATAGCCATTGTATGGAACCCATGATGTGAATTTTTCTTTGTTGTCACAACTAGTAATCATTATTATTGTTGTTGTTGCTGCTGCTGTTGTTTTGGGCCACACCTGACAGTCTTCAGGACTCTTGGCTCTGCACTCGGCGTTCCTTCCTGGCAGGCTTCAGAGGACTATATAGAGTGCCAGGGATTGAACATGGATCAGCTGTGTGCACTGCAAGTGCCCTACCTGCAATACTATCACTCCAGCCTCATAAGAAGAAATTTCAACTTCTTCAACTATATGTGTGTTCTATTAGAGATCGTTGACACTGAATATTGAGGGAACCCAAGAGCTGCTCAGTGAGATGCATCCCCAAGACCCTGCTGGAACTGTAACTCAAAACAAAACAAACCCCACGAAAGATTTGTTACTAAATTTTAGCCTTGTATAAGTCATTTGAAAGTGAATTTTCTTCCTAGGGATAAACCCTAAGAACACAAAAGCACAAGGCAAAAATGCCTTCTACACTCCTATATTCATCACAGCACTATTTACAAGAGCCAGAATCTGGAAGCAACCCAAGAACACATGAGCTGCTAAAGTTACTATGATATATCTACACAACTGTTAGGGAAAAAATGATGTCATGAAATTTGCTTATTCATGTGTGGATATGTGTAACTCCACCCCGGTTTACAGGTAACTACCTGCAAGTCCTTCCCATTTATGGGAGGAGTCTTTGGCGGATATGACCTATACCTTTACCTGAAAGACCCCGCCCATTTCCTGGGAGGGGTCTTGGAAAGGTTACATAAGGGCTTTGACCCAGGGGATTAGGTCCTTTTGGTGTTTGCTAGCATGGAGGTCAGAGAGAAGATGGCTGAAAGGAGTTAAGACACAGGGCAAGCTAAGCATGGCATGCATAAATGCTTAGCAGCCACATCTGTTGGCCAGGGCAATAAAGATGTTATCTCTCATGAAGCCTCCTGTGAGTGAATTCAATACCCGTCGCTTTCCTGGACCCAGACCCGCGATTAATGGGGAATGAAGCCATGTGGCCAGGGCCTAAGAACAAAGGCCTCCGTCCACCATCCAAGTCCGTCCTAAGGGCTTAATGCAACAGATATGGAGAGTATTATGCTGAGTGAAATGGTCAGAGGAAGGTGATAGACATAGAATAATATCACTAATTTATAGGATATAAGAAAAATAAAAGATAGTGTAGAAATAATATACAGAGACAATAGAGAGGAGGACCAGAACATGGTGGGAAGATTGCCACAAATAGCAGAGGAGTGCAGTTATGGCAGAAAAGGGACCACTATGACAATGTAACTTTTAAATGATCACTTGAGACAATAACTGGGTGTTGGATGGAGACGAAATGATATGCACAGTATCCCTTTATTAGCAATAAGGCAAACCACCATGTCTAAAAGGGAAAAAGGGAAGAGAAAGAGAGAGAGAAAAAAATGCCTTCCCCAGAGGCAGGCGGGTGGAGGAAGTGCAGAGGGACACAGGGGACATTGGTGGTGGTAAATGTTCATAGGTGATGTACATTGTAAGACTGAAACTCCGTTATGAACAACTTTGTGTTCATGGTATTTAATAAAATATAGTATAGTATGGTATAGTGTAGTATATATTGTATAATAGGGTATGGTGTGGTATAGTATAGTATAGTATGTATGTGGTATAGTATATATATATAGTTTATATATATACTATATATAGTATAGTTTATAGTATAGTATATAGTATAGTATAGTATAGTGTATAGTATAGTAATATTATAGTATAGTATGTGGTGTAGTATAGTTGGTATGGTATGGCATGGTATGGTTTAGTATAGTATAGTATGGTATGGTATAGTATAATATAGTATAGTACAGTACAGTATGGTATTATATGTTATGGTGTAGTATAGTATGCTTAGTATATATAATATAGTATGGTGTATTATATTATAATATGGCATAGCTTAGTATAGTATAGTATGGCATAGTATAGTATAGTGTATAGTATGGCATAGCATAGCATAGTATGGTGCAGTATAGTGTGGTGTAGTATAGTATGGTATAGTATAGTATAGCATAGTATAGCATAATACACTATAGAATAATATAATATATCCTTTTATGCAGCCTACTGATAGACTAAGTTAGATTCCTGGCATCCCATTTGGTCCCTCTAGCTTGCTAGGAGTAGTTTCTGAGCACAGAGCCAGGAGTAAATTCTAAGCATCCCCGAGTGTAACCCAAAAACCAATCAATCAATAAATAAACTGCAAAAAGAAAAGATAAAAAAAATCATGAAAAAGAAAAATAAAATTCACTTTAACCTGGATGGAACTGGAGAGTTTTATGTTGAGTGAAATAAGTCAGGGAGCAAACAAATTCCAGATGTTCTGATACATCTGTGCTATAAAGAGACTCAAGACAAGGCACTAGAAGTACTGAACAGTGGCACCCCTTAGCTTTGGACTTTATAAAAGTCTGATTGCCAAGCAATGGGAGAGGATTGGAGAGAAATGAAGAAGAAAACAAAAGTCAACATATGAACATTGTTGGACGCTTTGATTATGATGAAGGTGCATCAGAGCCATAAACCTTAACACTTTTGTGAACATGTTGAAGTACAAAAAAATAATAAAAACTGCATATTAAAGCAGAAAAAGGAAATGAAATAAAGAACAATATTATGACTGTATAATAGTAAATCTCTTAGAAAGATAAGCAAGAATAAAGTAAGACTTGTTACAGAAAGAGCAGCCCACTCAGATTACCCTGGATAGGGCCATGGCTGGCATTTGGGGACCTGGCATTTGGGGAACTGAATCAGAACATTCATTTTTATTTTTATCTCTACTTCCACAAAATCATGAGGTCACCTTGTTTTGTTTTCCTTTACCTTGTCTGACTTTGGTGTTCTCTGAGATTGTTTATATTAAAAGAATAACACGGCCTGGCTGTAAGGTCCAACACTGAGACTTGTGAACCTCCAACCACTTCCTGGATGTCACTGGTTACTTCTTTTCTTTCACTTTTGGACAAAGGTAGAAGAAGTTGACTGCAGGACATTACTTTCATGAGATCAAGCTTTGCCCATTGCTGATCAGGAGGTTGTTTAGATAACAGAGTTTACAGGCCAGAGGTAAAGCACAGGTGGGCCAGGCACTCACTTTATATGCATCCAACCCCAGTTTTTGGTCCCTCGCATGCATGTTCTCCAGAACACCACCAGATACATTTCACCCCTTTCTCTGAGAAAACAAAAAAGTTTGCTCATGGATTAGAGGTATTCTCTCCTGTTTGCTACAAATAAGCTGTTACATTGTCTGCAATGAAATTGTTTCAGGGGGAAAAGTCAATGTAAAAAGATTTAGCAGTCAGAAAGAGGATAGACATAGAATGATCACACTCATTTGTGGGCTATAAAAAATAGTATAGTAATAATACCCAAAGACAATAGAGAAGAGGGGCAGGAGGACCAGTCCATCCTAGGAAGCTTCCCATAAATAGCAGGGGAGTACAGTTAGGGAATAGAAGGTATAATTATGACAAGAATAGTTGGAAATGATCACTTTGGACAAGAACTGGATGCTGAAAGGAGATAAAGTGATATCCATGATTCCCCTTCAGTAACAATATTGCAAACCACAGTGTCTACAAAAGAGGAAGAGTGAATGAGAGAGAAGATAAATGTCTGACGCAGAGGTGGGGCGAGGGAGATAAAGGGGAGAGCTGGAGGAAACAGGATATTGACAGCAAGAAATGTGCACTTGTGAAGGGATGGGTGTTGGATATTGTATGACTGAAACTCAATCATTAAGAACTTTGTAATTGTTTCTCATGGAGATTCAATTAAAAATATAAATAAATAAGACTCAGAACAATTTGCATCAGCCAGCTGTAACACACCTGAAGCATACAACATATTCAGGAACTAAAAAAGGAGCATATACTGTGTAATCCAATCATTGAAAAACCCATCTCAGAATCCAGTCCAGTCTGTTGTAGACAGCAAGTGACTTTGATTTTTAGCTTTAATTACAAGATCATCTGTTTGTCCTGTGATACTTAAATTAAGCGTCAAAAGTAGCATATTCCTTACTAACTCCTTGAGTAATTACTGCCTTCAAAGTCAAGGATTGTATGAGTGTCCACAATAACTTGAACTGGCTGAAGAGATAGCACAGTGGGTAGGGTGCTTGCCTTGCACATGGTTCATCCAGGTTTGATCCCCAGTGTCCCATATGGACCCCAAGAATCGCCAGGAATGATGTCTGAATGCAGAATCAAGATTAACATCTGAACGCTTTTACATGTGCTTCCCCCCCCCAAAAAAAACACTATAACAACTTAAACTATTTAACTTGCACTATTGCCTGGGCCTTCCAGTTCTGACTCTCCTCGCTAGTTCATCTCCCATTACAAGTCTTGAAGTTCATAGTAAATCAATACTTCCTCTTAGAAAATTTTTTACGTTATTTCTGCTGACTTCACTGTAAAGGTTTCTAGGTGTCCTTTCAGGCTAAAGTTCAGCCAAAAAGAAGTATCAGGGGCTGGAGAGAGAGAGAACAGGGTATAAGGTGCTATCTTTACATGTGACTGACCTGGATTCCAGTCTTAGCACCATATGGATTCATGAGCACTGCCAGGAGTGACCTCTAAGCACATAGTTTGAAGTAACCCTAGAGCAGTGACAGGTGGACAGGTGGACCAACCCTGTCCCTGCCAAAATGTCGTCCCCAAGTATTATATCGATCTTGAGAGGCGTTTGCCTTGCACGGAGGAACCCTGGGTTTTACTCCCCCGAGCACCACCAGGAGCAAGTTGGAAGTAAGCCCTCAGTCAGGTGTGGATGTGCATATGCTTAACAAAAGAGTAAAAGTTCTCCTTTACTCATCACAAATTGACATGAGCCAATTTGTGTTTCTTGAGTCAAACAGCCCCAATATTAATGTTTTCTCCTGATTAAGCCTTGTTCATTAGAATGACTTTAGCAGAAGTATTTTGCAGTTGTGAGGTTGAGGTCCAATTTATACAAAACTCAAAGGTTTGGGGTTAATGCTGTGAGGGAAACAAGTACCAGAAGGGACCGGTAAAACGGAATCTACCTCCTGAGGTGACCAAGGAATAGCTATTAAATTTTTGTCAGCTGGCTGAGGTAGGGGGTAACAGGTACAGTTAAATTCAGAGAAGTGGTTATGGGAAAAAAGCACATAAGAAAATTTTTTCTTCCTTTTTATTTTAGGTGTTAGGGATCAGAGAGTTTTGTTTGTTCTTAAGTGATATAGGAAAAGCAAAAATAACCAAACGAAGATCAGGATGTGACATTTGTGTGCTAGAGGGCATCAAGGCAGAATAACAGGCAGGATGAGTCAAAATATAAAGGAAGGCAGAAAGGTGACAAAAAAATCATAACATTCACTTTTCTTTGTCATTTTGCGCAGAAGCTGTCATGCCTGAAGTGAGCAACCTCTGGAAGAGTCTAAAGAGTCCAAAGTTTCAGGCCTCTTGGTGGTGTGGAGGTCCAGTTAGCAGCATCCAGCTATATGTTTCTTTTTTATTTGTAAGCCACAAATCTAAGGATCAACAGTTTGAAGTTCTACTTCTCTAATAATTGGTAACAGTACTTGATAAGGTTCATGCGATTGACATCCAATAATTGGCTATCTCCAGTGTCCTTTCCAGAATATGAAGCTTCCAGGCCATTCATGTCTTTGTCTTGCCAGGACAGCTCTTGTGTGTGGGTAATAAAACCGAAAATGGTGAAGGAGTCCCTGGCTTTATTTGTACCTGCTTGGCAGAGGGGAGAACCTAAGACTGACAGTTAAACTCCCAAACACACCGTGTGGCCTGTAATTAATTCCTCAAATAAATTGTGGGTCTTGGGTAAGGTTAAAACTACCAGCAGCAGGGCAGGAGTTAGTACAGAGGCTAGGGAGCATGCTAGGTGGTTTAAGCCCACATGTTCCCCACAAACATTGGCAGATTCAGCCCTGGATGTTCCCAAGCACCACCAGGTCCCACAACTACCAAGATGACCCAAGTAGCCTCAATATGACAGGGTCTAAGCAGTGTCTCACTCATAGGTCTATGCAGTGAACTCCTGGCCTAATGATGATTACAAATCACCTAAATCTCCCAGGCTTCCTGAACATAACTTGGAAGGTCCTTCCTGCCAAAAAAGCTACTAGAAACACATGAGGCCAGAAGCCAGAGACCAGATTTTATGGTCTATTGGAGTTTTTCTGGTTTTCAGTTAGCGAATAACATAAAATCAGGCTGGAGAGACAATACAGAAGTTTATGCATGCAGCTAACACTGACTAGATCCCTGGCCCCACATAACTAAGTACCACAAAAATTAGCCCCCTGAGCACAGAACCAGGAGTAAGCCCTGAGCACCTTTAGGTGTGACCTCAAACAAAATAGTACCCAAAAACCCCACAAATTCTTTCTACTTTTTATGAGGACCATGACTAATAAAAACAAGGGAGTCCCTGTGGAAAGTCAAACTTCTTTATTGAGCTCCATAATAAC